>NW_028152257.1:392500-582500 GCF_964638095.1 Poromitra crassiceps
GGCATGACGTTTTGAGATGAAAATACAGTATGACAGCAGACAGTCAAGCTGTTGTTTGTGATGATGGGTTAAAATATCTTTATTTTGATCGTTGTTATCGTTATCGTTCCAAGCTTAACATTTTTATTTTTTCTATAACTTTCCCAGAGTTAAATGTTAAAGTCGAACTGAACCCGTTCGTCACGTGCATATGAGTCCGTTTCAGACTGAAAACATAGTTTGTCTAAGATGACAGGTTGAGAGGCGGGTCATAGTATCATGTCGATGATTTTATTTGACAATTCTGGGGACTGGATTGGGCTTTGGCCAATCCTGGCGTGTTCCGCCTCCAAATCGAGTGGGATTCACGATTCAGTGTGTTGTGGTGCTCCCCTCGGGAAGAGCCTGGTGACGCGAGGTTAGTGGCTGAGTGGAGCTCAGCGAGCCGCAGGCAGTCAGCTGCCTTCGTGTTGCCGAGAGGAGAGTGCAGCACGTCGGCCTGGAATCTCCAAAGTGCGACCCCTGACAACCAAGCTCTCAAGCGCGCGCCATTATCGCTGCTGTAAATACGATATCCCTGGAATGCGCGTTGTAACGAGCCAGTTACATTTCTTTGCATTCTTAGAGATTATAGTTTTTGTTTTTTGTTCATGTTTCTAACAATTGGCCAAGTTAGTAGTTAGTTTATGGGATAGGAATTCTGCCAGATGACAGGCACTAACTAGGCGCCATTTTCTACTTCATTTGGAAGAGAAAATTATCCTGAAATGAAGATTTGATTGACAGCTGCATGTCGTGATATGATTGGTTGAAATGGGGTAGAAATTTGATAGTACTAGGTGACGTCAGCAAACTGTACATTACTGTTATCAATGAAATCTTGAAAAATGAACTTTTGATGTGAAAAAGTGTGAAAAACTAAAGAAATTAGATTGTTGTGATTTTCTTTGCATACATTATTAAATAGGTGCACTGCATACCCAGGTATTTGAACTAAAGGAAAATAAGTCATTTTTGGGTTCAGCTCGAATTTAGACACTGTTTTAACTTTTTCCAAACGTGTTTTGTAATAAATGTGTTGTTTAAAATGTAATTACAGTATTGTTATTTTGTTGATAAATGTGTTGTTTAAAATGTAATTATTGTTATTTTGTTGATACATTTGTTAAATTTCTTTGTTCAAACCGAGCAGCTCCCTTCTTGTCATGGCTTGGGTCATGACCCAATAACCACCTTCACTTATGGTCAGTCATGTAGAATGAAGGATTGCTCACTGCGCGTGTGTGTGTGCAAGTGCGTGAGTGTGAGTGTGAGTGTGAGTGTGAGTGTGAGTGTGAGTGTGAGTTTAAGTGTCTGTACATTTTGAGTGTATTCATCTCCCTTTTTGAAGAAGCAGCTGTTAAAGTTGTTCACTATAATTTCAGGGTGATTTTGTACTTTTATTTCACTGTGATTCATAGTGAAATAAAAGCACAAAAACAGCCTCGTGCACGAAGGTGGGGACATCTAGTTTTACAGAGCAGGAGAAAGAGTGAAAGCCAGTGCAAGTCTATAAACCAGGAGGTGAGTAGAGAGCTAGTACTAGTATAGTTATTTCAAAACTAATAGGCCTAGTATTCGTCCGAATATAGACAGATTTGTTTCTTCCTGGAAATATGTATGAAAAAGTGGGGTCGTCTGATATTCGGGGTTTAGATGTTTAAATGTCATTACACATTCACAACAAAAGATGGCACCAAATATCTGTAAAATGAGTGTTCCACTCAAGTGAGCCACCATCTCTCCAAAAAACTACGGGGTATTTTCATTTTTGTGGTACAGGACTGGGGCATCGTGGGCTAGCAAGTGGACTGGTGATAATGGGAAAACACACATGCAAATGTGAGCATTGTGGAGTGAGTCCTAGAGTCTGTACAACATGTCCTGTTGCAATGCCTGCAGACTGCAGTGCACTATGCCAAGGAAAGGAGGGAGCTAACTGTTTCATTAAAACACTGCTAGGTGATGGGGTGGCTCAAGAAAGAGTGCTAGTAGGGAAGTAGTTCACTCCCTCATAACCACAGACCTGTATCAGAAGATATAGGTCACAAAGGGAAAATGTGCAATGACGTAGTTACTCCAGTGTGAGGCAGCAATGCACTAACCTGTGCCTAGTCTGCCGGAAGAAGAAGAAGAAGAAGAAGAAGAAGAAGAAGAAGAAGAAGAAGAAGACTCAGTTAGAGAGAAAATCAAGGAAGGAGTTGAAAGAGAATGGCAGGTTTTAAGGGAAAGGGAGACCAATAGTCTAGCAGCAAGTCCTCAAAAAAGGCTTTAGTTTTCGAGATACCCCTACCCGAGGTAGAACAAATGCCAACAATGTTTTTTCTTATCTTTAGGGTCTCCCATTAATGAAATTGATTCTTGGCAAATTTTATTTTTGGGGAAAAAATGTTTTTTTGGCTGTTCTTTAGAACTACCCCAATCCCTGAAAAAGAGCCAAATTAGGCCAGTCCGAATAGGGTAAAGGTGACAAAAAAGCTCATACCTTGAGAATGCTCACTCTTTTCCTCACCAGACTTGCTGAGGTATGAACCAGGTGGCTGCCCTACATCACCAAATAGTCAGAAAATGATTTACCTAAAAAGATCATGAATTATAGTCCTGTAAATATAGCTTTAGTTTAGGCGGAAATTGTACTTTGTGGTGATAGGAACATAGGACTCCATCACTTTTCTCTCATTTATCAGAAAAACAGAAATCCCTGGAAAATATACCATTACTGAATTGTCTAGGGTGCTATTGAACCCTGACCAGTAGTTGTATGGAGATATCTGGTACAGTTCTATTGCAAATGAGATTTCTTTAGACATAGACCTACTACCTCTTCTCTGAAACTGTCAAATTAGGTCATTCTGAATGGGGGATAAGTGAAGTGGCATAATAGCCTATAAGTTAAGAATGCTCACTCTGATGGTCATCATATTTGGAGAGGGAAATACCAGGTGGCTGAACTACATCACCAAATAGTCAGAATGTGGGTAAACCAATAAAATAAAGTTGATCCAAAATTACAAACCACCTGGAGCGGCTGTAACTCAGGAGGTAGAGCAGGTCGTCCACTAATCGCTTTGGATAAAATAGGTCGGTGGTTCGATTTCCACCTCCTCCAGTCTGCATGTCGAAGTGTCCTTGGGCAAGATACTGAACTCCAATTGCTCCGGATGGTGTGCCAGCACCCTGCGTGGCAGCCTGCCGCCATCGGTGTATGAATGGGTGAATGTACCTACTGATTGTAAAGCACTATATAAATGCAGGCCATTTACCATTTACCATAAAACATAGAAATACAAGGTGTAAATATTGGAAGTTTTATTGAAACTGGAACATTAATCCAAGTATAATAGTAATCATAATACACAATCACAAAAACAGACTAGAAAAACGGATTAGAAAACAATATAACCAAGGCAAAAATAAAACAGAACAGAGAAATAAAAAGTGACTGCTTTTTTGTCCAGGTATATGGACACTTTTTTCACAGCCAAAGTATCAGGCCTTTGTTGCGTATTATGACCCAACCAGATGATTGTGCCAGTGTTTGGGAGTCTGGGGCACATTCACAACCTTATCCTCCATGGACTGCAATTGTAAGGATTGCAAAAGAGTGATGCAAACAAAACTGTCTAAATATTGTTCAGTCTGGAGGCAGCCTGTCTATCTGGAGACGATCATGTTTAATATACTGTATCCTTAGTATCATTGTCCATTTGTCAGATTAAGCTATCACAATGTTACATTCTTCCCTCTTCTGTGTATCATATTGTAACCTTTTTCCAAAGTATTTAGATCTTGCATTGTTGCTGCGCGTATATAAGATGTTGGAAGGGCAACAGAGAGGCACTGGCCCTTTCCACTCTCTCCACAGTTTGCATCTTTGCAATACAAGTAAGTAATGTCTCTCACTTCTGTAGGTGCTGGGGGTTTCCTAAATAGAGCTGGTCAAATGGCTCCATCTCTGACAATCCATCCCTTGACGATAGGACTCCATAACAGGGGTTTGGACATGTGACTGTGACACCATATCACTGTCTGATACATTGCTCTTGCTGTCTACCAGCATGTCATGCACTCACTGACTGTGACACAACAAGTAGTTTGTACAGAATAGGAAAGACAACAGCATTCACCAAACTCAAGACCCATCTCAGTGAGCTCAAAGATCTGGCCCATTTTGGACTCTTCCAGCTTGGAAGTCTTTGCCAGTCGCAAGAGAATTTGCGCTTCTGCTTTACGGAAAAAATAAAAAGGAAAATGGACTGATGTGCACAAACTTGGATGAACTGAGGTTCATAATTGCATCAACAACATATGCAGCCTCTGCAAACCTGCCACCAACAGAGGATGAATTTGCACAACATGTGCAAAGAGCAATGTACTGTATCAGACAGCGATATGGTGTCAGAGTCACATGCCCAAACCCCCTTTATGGAGTCTTATCGGCAAGGGATGGATTGTCAGAGATGGAGCCATTAAACCAGTCCTATTTAAGAAACCCCAGCACCTACAGAAGTGAGAGACATTACTTACTTGTATTGCAAAGATCCAAACTGTGGAGAGAGTGGAAAGTGCCAGTGCCTCTCTGTTGGCCTCCCCTGTATGGAGTTCTGTACCTGGTGTGTAGAATGTCAAAATGTGTGCCCAAACGTCTCTGAGGAACCTGACATTTGACATTCTAGTATCTATATACTTGACCTCTCACTGAAACACATCTTATGTACGCGCAGCAACAATGAAAGATCCAAATACTTGGGAAAAATGTTACAATATGATACACAGAAGAGGAAAACATTTAACATTGTGATAGCTTAATTTGACAAATGGACAATGATACTAAGGATATATTAAACATGATTGTCTCCAGATAGACAGGCTGCCTACAGACTGAACAATATTTACACAGTTTTGTTTGTTGTCCATATACCAGGTCAAACGAGCAGTCACTTTTTATTCCTCTGTTCTGTTTTATTTTTGCCTTGGTTATTTTGTTTTCTAGTCTGTTCTCCTGTTTTTGTTTATGAAATGAAATGAAGCACTGAGATTTGGGGCTACCATAAAACAAATGTATTATTATTACTATTATACTTGTATTATTTCATCATGTCAAGACAGGAGATACTACTGATTTATTATAGTTTGGATTAATGTTCCAGTTTCCAGCAAACTTCCAATATTTACACCTTGTATTTCTATGTTTTAGAGGCTTGTAATTTTGATAAACTTTATTTATTGGGTTACCCACATTCTGATTATTTGGTGATGTAGTTCAGCCACCTGGTATTTCCCTCTCCAAATATGATGACCATAAGAGTGGGCATTCTTAACTTATGTCCCACAGTACCCATCTGACCTGAACCACTACTGTCCCAACTCCAACCTCCCCTTCATCTCCAAAACTCTTGAGAGGGTGGTTGCCGCCCAACTCCAGTCCCACCTCGACTCAAACAACCTCCACAAACCATTTAAACAGCCCTGGTAAAAATAACTAATTACCTCCTCCGTGCAGCTGACTCTGGACTCCTCACCATCCTCATCCTCCTTGACCTCTCCACTGCTTTCGATACCATCTCCCACCCGCTACTTCTGGAGCACCTGGCGAACATTGGAATCACTGGTGTTGTAATTCCCTGGTTTGCATCCTACCTCACCGACAGACAACAGTTTGTCCAACTAGGGAACCACACGTCCGGGTGTTCTGCCGTTTGACCCAGGGGTCAGTATTGGGTCGACTCCTATTCATCACCTACCTCCTCCCCCTGGGTAAAATCCTCCGACACCATGGTGTCCGGTTTCACTGCTACTCCGATGATACCCAGGTCTATATCTCCACCAAACCCACCACCACTCTTCCTACCACCTCCCTCACTGCCTGCCTCCAGGACATCAGGAGCTGGATGAGCAGGAAGTTCCTGAAGTTAAACGCCAGTAAAACCGAGGCCTTGCTCATCGGCTCCAAAAACACCCTCTCAAAAGCTCATAACACCACCACCCCAAACATCATCATTGACAGCTTCCCTGTTCCCTTCTCCACCCAAGTCAACAGCCTCAGCGTCATTCTGGACAGCACCCTTTCCTTTGCACCCCACATAAAAAACATCACCCGGTCTGCTTTCTTCCACATCCGCAACATCTCCAGACTCCGCCCATCCCTGTCCCAATACAGCACCAAAGTCCTCATCCACACATTTCTTACATCCCAGATTGATTACTGCAACTCTCTTCTCTCTGGCCTACCCACCAAATTGCTCAACAGACTCCAAATGCCTGGATCATCACCCGCACTAAATCATCTGACCACCCTGTTCTCATTCAACTCCACTGGCTTCCCATTCACTACCGGATTGACTTTAAAAACCTTCTGCTCACTTACAAAGCCCTACACAACCTAGCACCCACCCATCTCTCTGACCTCCAGGAATACACCCCTTCCCGCTCCCTACGCTCTTCCTCAGCTGGCCTCCTGACCGTCCCCACCTCTCGCCTCAGTAAGATGGGTGCTAGGGCCTTCAGCTGCTCTGCACCCAGACTCTGGAACTCCTTGCCCCCACACATCCAACAGTCTGACTTCATCACCACATTCAAATCCCACCTCAAAACCCACCTGTACAAATTGGCCTACTCACTTTAATCATATACAGCACTTAATCTGTTATTCGCCTGCCGTGTTTATCTCCTGTCTTTTCTTATATCTATGCTCGTCGTATTTTAATGATGCTGGTGTTTGCCATGCCTGTTGTTTTTATGTATGATCTTTTAGAATGTTATGTCTCTTATGCACTGTACAATGACCTTGGGTGTTTTGAAAGGTGTCATCAAATAAAATTATTATTATTAGAAGTATACCACTTATCCCCCCATTCGGAATTTTGACTGTTTCAGAGAAAAGGCAGGGCTATGTCTAAAGAAATCTAATTTGCAATAGAACGATACCAGATATCTCCATACAACTACTGGTTAGTGTTCAATAGCACCCTAGACAATTCAGTAATGGTATATTTTTCAGGGATTTCTGTTTTTCTGATAAATGAGAGAAAAGTGATGGAGTCCTGTTCCTATCACCACAAAGTACAATTTCCGCCTAAACTAAAGCTATATTTACAGGACTATAATTCATGATCTTTTTAGGTAAATAATTTTCTGACTATTTGGTGATGTAGGGCAGCCACCTGGTTCATACCTCAGCAAATCTGATGAGGAAAAGAGTGAGCATTCTCAAGGTATGAGCTTTTTTGTCACCTTTACCCTATTCGGACTGGCCTAATTTGGCTCTTTTTCAGGGATTGGGGTAGTTCTAAAGAACAGCCAAAAAAACATTTTTTCCCCAAAAATAAAATTTGCCAAGAATCAATTTCATTAATGGGAGACCCTAAAGATAAGAAAAAACATTGTTGGCATTTGTTCTACCTCGGGTAGGGGTATCTCAAAATCTGAGGGCCCTTTCTGCTAGACTACAAAGGAAGGCTCTACTTTTCCATGCCGCCTCAGGTTAAAAAAAGTCACTTACAGCTCCTGGTTCCAGGAGAGATTGTCTAAAAATGTGCAGACTGAGGCTCGGGCATTGTGGCCTGCCGCCTGAATCAGTGTTTGCACATTGTGGGAAAACATCAGAATGGACTGAAGTGTTTGAGTTAGGTTAACCTTGTCCAGCGGAGGGCAGTAATTCGCCCAGAAGCGTTTACACTGCCGGAAATCGGACAGAAGAAGAAGAAGAAGAAGAGCGGATGCTGAGTTCTTTCTCGTCTCTCGTTGTTGTTGTTGTCCTTCCAAATGTAACCTATCACACGGAATCTTCTGCTGCTGCTCTTTCTTGGATAAAACACTTGAAGACTTCTGAATGTTGACCAGACCATTTGTGTCCATCTCTCCAAGGTAAGCAATGCTTCATTAGACTGTATTAAGTTAGCAGTTAGCTTAGCAAGGGCTACGTTAACTGCAAGGCTATATGCTAAAGTTAACAATTATGTAGTCACCGACGCCCATGCACAACTTTTTGCCAATATTCTATGAACATTCTGTTTCAACTGCTGCTAAAAATGATCAAGTGCCGTTTCCACCCGGTTTAATGGCTGAAACCACAAGTCAAACTTCTTATCTTTCTGGAGACATCTTGTTTTAATCATTCACTATAGCCTTTTCCTTATCAGAGTTGGGCAAATGACCTTCCCAGCTAGCAGATCATGGGCGGGCCGCCGGCGGCAAGCCGGAGACCAATTCGGCGGGCCACCGTCGGCAGCCGCAGCCATAGACATATATAAAGGCTAGATGGCTTACCCGCGCTGCCGGTCAATGGAGAGCGACGTCGTCGCATGGTGGCCATCTTGCTACGGCACCACAGCTTTATATATATTTATGGGTTAAAAAAAACGCTAACATTTTATTATTATTTTTGGCTCCAAATTACACCAAACTTAAACTGCAGCATCATCATCATGAGATGAATTCACGCACCTAGTTTCATGCAGTTTCATCCATTTTGCTAGGAGCTATGAGCATCTGTTGTTGGGTTAGTATTATCACATCAGATGATCATAACTCCTAGGGAAATGGATGAAACTGCATGAAACTTTGTGCCTGAATCCCTCTCATGGCATAGATGCTTCGGTTTAATTTTGGTGTAATTTGGAGCCCATCAAAAAAATAGTGTTTTTAGTGTTTTTTTTGTTGTTGTTGCCATATCTCGGGAACGGAATATGCTTGTAATAAACCAAACCGTTTGTAAATCCGTCAAGATTTCAGCGAGTTATGAGTATTTTTGTCTGTGCACCCTCCAACAGCTACCATAGAACGTACCAGAAAGCCTGCCGTAGCAAGATGGCAGCGCTTCAACGACGCTGGTGACTCCGCCTTAAGCCATCTAGCCTTATATATGTCTATGGCCGCAGCGGCTCCGCTGCGGTCGTGCTAGTCGGTGAAACAGTATGGGGCAGCATAAGGGACAAAATTAAGACTACTGAGAAGCCGTCGGAGGCTATATCTTTGCCGAAGCCAGCTATGGATCTGGCCAATGATCTGTCAGCACCGGCAACTGAGAGACCATCAGTGAGAAATGAGAAGCCGACTATTGATTTGTCTTACCAAGCAATCCACTGGATCGGCTATTGGATCGGCTGGTCATTAGCTTGGAGAGGCTAGCTACTAGCTTGGAGAGGCTGGCAACCCACTGAATCAGCTATTGGATCGGCTGGTCATTAGCTTGGAGAGGCTAGCAACCCATTGGATCGGCTGGTCATTAGCTTGTCTAGGCTAGCTACTAGCTTGGAGGGGCTGGCAACCCACTGGATCAGCTATTGGATCGGCTGGTCATTAGCTTGTCTAAGCTGGCTACTAGCTTGGAGAACTGCAGTCAACTGAGCCATCGTTTGCGAAACCACAGTCAAGCCAGCCGCCACTTGCCTTTTGATGCGCGTCTATTCGTGCTGTAACGGTACTGCTGCTTCACCGGTGTTCGGAGCGGGCTAAAAAGTCGAGTGTCACAATTCAGCGATCCTTTCTCACATTTACTTTACCATACTAGATCGACATTACAACAAACAGCGTATTGAATGACTGTTGAATATGTCACAAAAGTCCAACCTTATTGAACGATCGTAGCAGGAGTTTCGCTTGGTACTATCATGTTGATGCGCTCAACAAGGTGGGAAAAACAGGCATTTCCGGGACTGGTTTTTCAAAATAAAAGCACGATTAGACTCCAGTCTAGACCACACAGATTTAGTGTTTTTTCCGACTTTCTAAGTACTGTACAATCGCATAACTCCATAATCCCACACCATGACTGACAGTTGTGTGTACACTACCCCCCTGGGTATACACTCTCATGAAATTAGCCATTTTCACGGTTCCATTTTGGAGAAATTGACAAAGTCTCAATACTGAACTTGAAAAATGTGTTTATTCCGACTTTCTAAGTACTGTACAATCGTATAACTCCATAATCCCACACCATGACTGACAGTTGTGTACACTACACCCCTGGGTATACACTGTCATGAAATTAGGCATTTTCACGGTTACATTTAGGAGAAATTGACAGTCAAATTGTCAATACTGACCTTGAAATATAAGGAAAGAAAAATAAAAAAACACCCTAAGAAATGAAAGGTAACTAAAGACAATCACAACGTTGCAAGTGCAATCAAATTAATTATATACAATACGTACATGAGTGATGGAGTGTTCTGACTATATATGAATTTGTGTTTATTTACATGAAATTTACAGTCTGAGCAAAATAGGCATTAAATAGGCATGAGTTTCCATGAATGTACAGTCTGAGTTAAATATGAGTTTACATTGAATCTACATTAAATTTAGAAGCCGAGTTCAATATTAATGGGCAGTGAAGTAACATGAATTTACAGTCCCGGTTAATTATCAGTTTACATTGAATTTTCCATGAAATGATGATGAGAATAATTTGAAAAATAATATAATAATAAAAAAATAAAAATAAAAATGGCAATAAAATAAAGTGCAGGATAAGACCAACAATAATTACTATAACAAAGTGTAAATATAGCAGCAAGCGGCAATACCAGGGTTTCAAGTCTGCTGACGTCACAATAATGTCACAATGTCTATGGCATCATCAGTGATGTCACAATTGCTCGAGTTAACCAAAAACCCCAAATGGTCGAGTGACATCACCGATGAAAACCCCAAATGGTCGAGTGACATCACTGATGATGTCAAATGCCTATAACATCATCAGTGCCAATGACATCATTAGTGTAATGAGATCAAAATGATGATCAATAATGATGTCACAATGTATGACATCATCAGGACTTACCTGATGACATCACATACGAGCAATTTCTATGACATAATTTCCAGTTGAGTAGTCTCGCTGGCCAGCCTCCTCTCGATGGGCGGCACTTAGTGGCAGTGCCCTTGGAAAATAGTTTCCAACAATACAACTTATCATTTTCAGCGTGTAGCAATGAGCTAGCGTGTAGGTAGGTTTCTGTCGTTAGCTTGCTAGCTAGTTACCATTGTGATTGACATGGTCGGAGCCAATGACAGACTTTGTAATAAGCCGGGAGCGGACATCCGGCTGCCACCGAAACAGTCGCTCCAATGGGAGAGCAGCTGTAGAGCAGGGGAGGGTTTATCCCAGTTGCCTGTTTCTGCGGCACCAGACTCCTCGGACGGAAGGGAAAGGAGGCTGGCCAGCGAGATTACCAGTTCAGTGACATCACTTTACATCCTTTTTTTTTACACTAGATGAATTAGCCATGGTCAACTACTGACCTCCACGTGCACATGAGCGAAATCACACAGAGAAGGGGCTGCACTGCTTAAAAAGTGAGAATTAAAAAAATGCAGATAAGAAAAGATATGCACATCAACACGAAAATTAAAAAAAAAAAAATCTAGGGCATCTAGTGAGCACCAATATCTGTCATTGGACCAGATTTCAGGTGTCTGTGATGTACCAACGCACGGGAATTTGCATCGTGGCGGAAGAGGAACAAAGAAAGTAAATAAAGTCAAAATAATAGGGGTTCTGCACCTGTGGGGCTTGAAGCCCTAACTAGTATGAAGGAGCACTTAGAGTTCAATGAGGGGAGGGTTCATTTGCATACACAACAATTCCAGATGAATGCATCATCCGTTGCCCGTTGGAACTCTTCTTCATCCATCTCCAGGCACTCAGTATGGTACCAACGAGGACAGCTGTCACACTGGATCTGTAAATGCATAAGTAGAGACGTCTGAGAGGTTTGCAGCAGACAAGTGGAGCGACTGTGGGGGTGAATGCCCCAGGACCAACGCTCAATAGGACCCACCCGGCTGAGCTACGTCTTCATTAGCCTAATTCAAATCTGTGAATCCAACAACTTGTGTGAAACCTCCCTAGTTATTGTTTAATAATGATCTCCGCCAGGCGAGAATCCCCTGGAGGAGATGTATTTGGCCGTGTGTGTGCTTGTGTGCGTCTGTGTGTTCTCCTCTCCTAATGCGATCTGAGTAAAGCCTAGACGGAATTTCATCAAATTTGCCTCAAACTGATGGACTCACTGATTAACAACTGATTTTAGTGTTCAAAGGTCAAACTTAAAAGGTCACTGACTGTGACCTCACAAACGGCATTCCCAAGTTCGTTAACGCGATATGTCAAAAATGGCTAGATGGAATTACTTCCAATTTGGTTAAAACGTCGACTTGGATGCAAGGATGAAATGGTTACATTTTGGTGATCGAAGGTCAAGGGTCAATGTCACTGTGATCTCTTGAACGCCATTTTCAAGCTCGTTTCCCCGAAATCTCAGGAATGTCTTGATGGAATTTCTTCGAATTTGCCTCAAACGTCCACTTGCACTCAAGGGATGACCTGATTACATTTTGGTGGTCAAGGGTTAGGGTCATTGTGACCTCTCGAACACCATTTCCAAGCTTGGTAACCCCATCTCTCACCTTGACCTAATTTCTTCATATTTGGCCCAAACATCAAAGTCTAAAAAGACATGCATTTCAACTGTTCACTGGTTGGGGCAGGCATATATTTGCGGGGCAGTCTTTCTAGTTTTAATTTATAAACGAAATCCATTCAGCTTTTTTCTCACCGACTTCACAAGTCAACGGCGAGTGGCTTCAGTTTTTCCCCTGCCCAGGGCAGTTTCTGGCCCTTTTAGCAGCCCTATGCTACATCTTATAGTGGGGCGCCCAAACCACTGTCATCATAATATCCCTGAATGAACATGAATGACGATGCATAGTTCATCATCTATAAACCTTCTAATTAATCAATTACACACAATATTAACAATAACTATGAACGAATTATTTTATTTTCGTGTCAGCACAATTGACCATCCCACATGCGATTATCAGACACATCAATCAATAACTTAACAAAACGTTCTGGTGTGTTATCCAACCCCAAATCTATATATTCATGTATAATAGAATATATATATATATATATATATATATATATATATATATATATATATATATATATATATATATATATATATATATACTGTATATATATATACTGTATATATACACTGTATACACCATATTATATCTCAATGGTATACACACACACACACACACAAGGGTAGAACAATACCATACCCAGTCGGTCATCGGAGGCCCTGTCTCAGGTGGTCTTGTGTTGCAACAGAGGACGCATTGGCTCTCTATGGGAAACACTAATGTACAGAAGCAGACGTTACATCTTGAAAAGTACAATAACAAAATCAAAATATAGCCACAAGCGCCGATTGACGGGTGACCTGGGGATATATGAGACATAATAAACACCAAATAGTGCACATTTATTCACAGTTGGTATGCGCACAAGTAAACAATGTTTGGTTGAGATCCGGTGACCTGATGGTTTCCAAGCAGTAGTAGTAGTAGTAATAGTAGTAGTGTTGGTAGTAGTGGGACTGGTAGTAGCAGCAGTAGTTATAATTGACGATTGTACAGTACTTAGAAAGGCGGAAAAAACACCTTTTTCAAGGTCAGTATTGAGATTTTGTCAATTTCTCCACAATGGCACCGTGAAAATGACTAATTTCATGAGAGTGTATACCCAGGGGTGTAGTGTACACACAACTGTCAGTCATGGTGTGGGATTATGGAGTTATGCGATTGTACAGTACTTAGAAAGTCGGAAAAAACACTAAATCTGTGTGGTCTAGACTGGAGTCGAATCGTGCTTTTATTTTGAAAAACTAGTCCCGGAAATGCCTGTTTTCCCACCTTTTTGAGAGCATCAACATGATAGTACCAAGCGAAACTCCTGCTACGATCGTTCCATAAGGTTGGACTTTTGTGACATATTCAACAGTCATTCAATACGCTGTTTGTTGTAATGTCGATCTAGTATGGTAAAGTAAATGTGAGAAAGGATCGCTGAATTGTGACACTCCACTTTTTAGCCCTCTCCGAACACCGGTGAAGCAGCAGTACCGTTACAGCATGAATAGACGCGCATCAAAAGCCAAGTGGCGTCTGGCTTGACTGTGGTTTCGCAAACGATGGCTCAGTTGACCGCAGTTCTCCAAGCTAGTAGCCAGCTTAGACAAGCTAATGACCAGCCGATCCAATAGCTGATCCAGTGGGTTGCCAGCCCCTCCAAGCTAGTAGCTAGCCTAGACAAGCTAATGACCAGCCGATCCAATGGGTTGTTAGCCTCTCCAAGCTAATGACCAGCCGATCCAATAGCTGATTCAGTGGGTTGCCAGCCTCTCCAAGCTAGTAGCTAGCCTCTCCAAGCTAATGACCAGCCGATCCAATAGCCGATCCAGTGGACTGCTAGGTAAGACAAATCAATAGTCGGCTTCTCATTTCTCACTGACGGTCTCTCAGTTGCCGGTGCTGACAGATCATTGGCCAGATCCATAGCTGGCTTCGGCAAAGATATAGCCTCCGACGGCTTCTCAGTAGTCTTAAATTTGTCCCTTATGCTGCCCCATAGAATAGGAGGTAAAAATGTATTTCAATCACCTTTTAGTGGTCATCCACAAAGGCCATGGAGAAAAGCTAACTGTCAAGACGGTGGTGCAGTGGTAAGCACTAATTACATTCTCATTCATTGATCTCTATCTTGATCAAAAAAAAATCTTGGCATTTCGCTGTCAGTCATCACGCCCATTTACCGCTATTTGTGCTGTGTGTGAAAATAATTTGATGTTGACACATTCCATCTAGCCCAGTGGGTATCATTTTTTATAAGGACACAGAGATTGGCAGCACACAACCACTCCACACTTCACTCTCTTCATCTGACTCTCTCTCTCTCTCTCTCCTGTCGCCACCTAAGGACTTGTCTCTCCTGCCAAAGTATACATCATTTTGGATGTGTCTGGTAACGGTTGTGGGATTTTGCATTTAAGCAAATTTAAAAATAATGATGGGTTGATCGGTACGTGTGACGTTGCACAGTTGAAGATGTAGCAATTTGCGCCGCGACTTTGTGTGTGCAACTGATTTCACATTTTTTCTCTCTGAACATGTTTCAATGCAGGGCGCGTTAATTTTGTGCAGCTGGTATCTAAAAGTCCGCTAGGGGCAAGTTACTTTCTGGTCAAATGACGTCACGGATTTTGTTTTGCTGATATTTCACGTTAATGAAGAACAGTGTGATGGAATTTTAATTTGTATTTTTTAATTGCTATGTGTTGTGGTGGATCTGTTCTAGTCACCAGTCGACTGTTTGTGAGTTCTTTTTCCGCTCCTCTAAATCTCAATGACTGATATGATACGACAAACGAGAGAGAGAGAGACAAGCGTCAGTTCTTAATGGCAAAGCAAGTTTATTTATAAACATCTGGAAATTGTCAATGCGGGGTATGTTATCTTCCAATCCATTTAGGGCGTTCCACCGCACACACACACACAAATAGACTCAGCTCTAAAAAAGACGTGGCGCTAACATGCATTTTCTCAGATATCGCGTTAACGAGTGCCAATGACGTCGATCGGCGTCAGGCGCGCCGTGTGCGTGTGTTGGACCACTGACCTTTATACAGTCAATATCTGGGACGCATAATGAAACTGAGTGTTCAGAGAGGGCAAGAGGCACGCATTTTCGTGTGAGGAAGAGTAAACGATCTTCGCTTATAACTTTGTGTGTGTGTGTGTGTGGCGAATGCGGCGGTGTTTTCCCTCCGACAGGCTCTTTGCGATGAAACAGAAATTTAGTACCGCCTTTTGTTTTTTCTTTGTAATAGACTAATTTTCAAAATGGCCGTGGGCCGGCAAATCTCTGATACATGCGCAGTCACCAGCCGATACTGCCAAAATTTGCCTTCTGCGTGAACTGATTTGAGAGAGCCGCAAAATGCGTCGCATGAGACTCAGCTTTGTCTCTTAGCATGTTGATGTGGCCCGTTTTGACAATCCGTTAAGCCCTGTTTTACGCACGCACGCACGCTTGTGAGTTTGAATGCATTTGTGCCTTCTCTCTCCGTTTAGGCATGTTTTTTTTTATTTACTCAAAAAAATATTTGACAAAACAAAACGACGTGCTTTGCAATTACGGGTTGGTGTGGAAAAGTCTTGTAGGTGTCAGCATGTGTTGCTAACCACAGAGCTTACAGCAGAGGCATAGTATATGAGTTCCCCTCCTGACACCTGACACCTGTCACACTGGTTTCAGAAGGGCTTATGTGTCATTGTGGGGAGGCCTCTCTGACAGTTTGTTAGATCAATATGGGGGTTTCACACACACATATTCATATGTGAATGTGTGACTTGGACTCAAGGATGAACCGGCGAACAAAAACGGCTACGTCATTTAAATCGACTATCATTCATTCATTATTTTGAAGGCCTGGTCTCAGTGACGCCTACCGCTCTGTTCGATCTACATAAAGTGAAAACTGATGTGAAGTGGTGTGAGCGCACAATTATGACTACAAAGAAAGAGGAAATAAGACAGAACTTACGTTCTATTCTCTTGTCTCCTTTTTTAAGAGAATGTATTAAACCAATTTAATTGCAACACCTCAGCGGGTGCTCCGAAAAATGCCTTTTCACTGTTGCTTCAGAGTGCAATGAACCTGTATTAATACCCCGGCTCAATACCATTATTATAAAGCACACATTCTATCCACTGATTTAGTGAGCGTGTGTATTCATTGTGTGTGTGCTTATAATAATAAGTGTTTCTGGGCATTCTGCAAGACCGTCAGTGTAGCCATAAAAAAGGGGAAATGCCCCAGTGGTCCTTGGGGGGCACACGCACGCACGCGACGACATCGCCACTGGTATCTCCTCCTGATATTATCGTTGATGTAAATGACACCACTTTGGCCAGAAACGGGTCACACCCGAAGCTGCTGCCTGCGATGGCCCGTTCCTGTGTCGTGTGACAGTCAGGCAGTCAGTTAACGGCTATTTCAGGCTGTAAATGGTCAAATATGGCTGTGATGCAGTATTCAGACTGTAGCTGTGCCTGTGAACAGCCCCACAATGGGCCGTTTCAATCAAAGGCAAAAGCGTTTGACATCAACCGTGACAAAGCACTTTATGACTTGGACTCAAACCCGGAAATTGCCCGTTCACACAGGACGCCGCAAAGACATGCGCGTGTGCGGATGTGTGCAACTCATACGACATTAACCACGCCGCCCTACGAACACTTCTGGAGGAGCATGCCTGCCTCCACTTCCCAACCTGGACAATTTATCGGTCTCTCACATTTCCCTTCATTTGAAAAAAATTCAAAGTACAACACAAACTGTCCATTTTGTAGAAAAAACTGTGGACTGGGTTTTTTTATTGTATTTGAAAATAATCCTAAATGACAGCTTTGTGTGTTATTGAATAGAATGTGTGGTGCACTGTCTAGCAAATCATGCAAAATCAACATAATGGACATGTTTCTAAAACAAAGGGTCTTTCATTAACAGCTATGCAGTGTTCTAAGCAGCTAACACAGTGATGCCTTCATATTTTCTTTATTACCAGAGACGATCAATATCAGAGCAAGACATCTGAATTTGTTTGGAAGGTAGGCGGCTTTTTGCACGCACGGGTGCACGCACGTACTCCAAACTGTGGATTACTCAATTTACACCTTTGTGTTTCCTTTGGCTTCGCCGACCAAAAAGTGTTCTTTTTTGTTTTAATCTATTATTTGAGAAGCATATGCTTGTGCCAGTATTATATTATCGTTGTTGAGAACTATATCTCTTAATGTATTTATATGTATTTTTACACTTTAGGTCCAAAAAAACAAAGTGTGTGTGTGAGTATTTTGATTCGATTGGTCTTCTTTGGACGCTGATGCCAAAAATAAGGAGAGAGCTGAGTCTATTACAAGTGTGATATTGAATCTGATTTTCAAGTCGGATTTGTGTGTCCGATTGGACCAGATATAATATTTTAAAAAATTAAAAAAAGCTTTCCCGCAGAGGTTAGGTTTTGACTCAGCCCAAACGCGCGCGCTGGACACACGTGTCGTAAGAACTGATTCATAACTGTTGACTTGAATCGAGAATATGTCTGATAGAGGAGCACTATTTTTCGGATATTGTATTATGGAAACGTTTTGAGTACATATTCAACCTGTGAGATGTTATCTGTCCTAAACCGTCTTGCTGCCTGTCCGTCACCGGGTCTATTTAATAATGTATGCCAAAAAGAAGATCACAAAAATCTAATTGTGCAGGGTCAGCCAGATAAACACTATTTAAAGTACCGGTAAATCGCCCTGTGGCGCGACTGTGATGTCTCTTTGGGAAAATGTCCGAAAAAATATCGATCTTTGCTCTGTTGTCTCACAGGACAGCGAGAGGGATGGTGAGAGGGGAACATAGCAAAAAAAAAAAGGCCCTGCGCACAGGCCGGTGCACCCATAAAGGTTCAGTGATGTTTTAAGTGTTGGCATACATTTTGGGCCTGATTGATATCAAAAGCTGTACAACATCCTTAGCTTGCATTTTTCGGAGGGCTGTGTATTTAATAGAGATATGAACCAAGCAATCTGAATATCTTTGGGTTGTGGACAAAACAAGACATTTTGAACGTTTTAATGCCAAATTAGACGCTAAGTATACCTTTCTACACTGTCACCTCTCTCTCTCATGTTTCTGCCTCATGTTGAGATAAACGCTTCAAATGTCGCTCCGCCCGAACCCTGCTTATCAGCCGTGGTACCTGAAAAGTGTTTCCTTCAGAAGTCAACTGAGGAATGTGCCCAAAATAAAAAATAAAGAACTTAAAGGGGTTATTATGCACATTATATTAGTTCTTTTGAGATATTTTGTGTGAGTACGCGAGAACGCTGTGTTTCACATCTCCTTTTTGACATCATCGTAAACAGGTGCGCGACATCTCATTTTCGGGAAAAATATGAGATGGTCGAGACAAAAAAAAATCCAGCCTCCGTAAGACGCGAACATCCAACTGATTCACTTGAATGTAGTTACAATTGGACCCAATAAAATATAGAGTGAAATGAGGCTGGCTCCAGAAGCAGCCGCTCACGGATCAAACAATGTCAATTTCAATTTCAATTGTATTGTGGGAACATTATCTCGACGGCTGGGGCCAAACTCCCTGGGTTCATTCAGTGATATTTCAATGCGACCCAAATCTGCCTCTCTGCCTGCTGCAATACGTGTCCCATCCATGAAATGGTCTGTGAGCCCGATTTCTATCTAGTCAGCGGATAGATATAAAATGTCATCACTTAACTCATTGAATGCCAAGGACGGACATGTTCGTCATTTCAAATAGTAACGTAGAGTGCCAAGGACGGACATGTTCGTCAATTGCGTTTTTTGACGGTGGGGCGTCGATCAAAGCCTTCTGCCTCTGATGTACAAATATTATAGCTATTGGATGTGTCTAACCTATTTTACAGAACCCTTAGGTGGCGACAGTGCTCTCCACATAACAGAAAGGCAAGGAAAAAACAAAGAAGAAGTCGTTATGGAAACGGAAATCGCATCGCATCCGTATGCATCGATATGCTGAAGCACGTTACTGCAGCTGTGCCTGCAGCAGCCAATCTGCTCCCACAATTGAGCCGCTCCGTGTCGGTTGCGACAGCACATCTGCACATCCACACCGTGGAGTTGTTATTATTCTCAACTGGAAGCATCGTTGCCGGTGACAAACACACGCGGAACGCTGTAAAAAAGCCTGGCTGTTCCGCACCCTTCACTGTGCGCACAGCAAACTCAGCAGAGAGCCACCACAGACAGGAGGAGGAGTGTGCAGTTGAGGCGAGGCGGGGCGGGGCGGGGGGGGGGGGGGGGGGGGCACGCAGAGCAGCACGCAACACCCAGACAGACCCAGGCAGCAGGACAGGATTGACAAACGCAAGCCAGAATATCCGATACCCACCAGCAGCAAATCAAAACCAGCAAGAAGCTGCAACCAGCAGCGCACGCAGGGGCCAGCGCTGCTGGTTGTAGCTAAAAATATTATTCTGCCAAACAAAATTCCCTGGCCTAAACTGTTTTATTGAAGGAAATTATTTTTGAGGTGTGACTACATTAGAAAAGATTAGCTTCAGAGTCAGTGATGTGCTTGAAATGATTAATTTCACAAAAGGCCAATTATCTCAGCTTCTAGAAAAAAATTGCTTTTTTTGGATGAATCAAGCTATCTTCTCCGGCTCATAACTAAAGAACGGAAAATGGGATCAATAAACTTTTTTTTGCAGATGATAGAATAGAGTCTCATCGTTCTTTGTGCGTGTTCAGTGTTTACATAGTAATATCACACAATATTCTGTGGGCCTCGAGAAATCACTGAAAACGCTCTGAAACTCTGGCACTGGGAGCGTCCGTTCTCCAAAAGTGGCTGGCACTCAATGAGTTAATCAGATATGACGTCAGTTAACCATAAAGATCTTTTCAGAGATTCAGAGATCTAGAGCCCATCCAGACTTGCGACATGCTAGAAATTAGAATGCATGCAATATGTTAACTGCTAATAAGGTATATTCCGTGTTTTGGGGCGCATGTGAGGCCAGGCATGACACGGACTTTTAAAAGTACAGCACTTTGCATAGTGGTTCTTTTTGCCGCAGACTCAGCAACTTCAACATTTATGCCTTCATCCTGCTGAGCCTGTTAGCCAAATGTAGAGTCATTAAAAGTGGACATGTGGCCCCGACGGAGCGCATAGTACAAAAAGAAACACACCGACAATCATGCGATTAAGAGCATTGAAGATGGCATCACACGCACAGAAAATTATGTGACCCAACTGAAGACATTCAACGTGCCAGTTTGCATGTGTTTTTATATACTTACAGATATCAGGTGGCTGCAGTCAGATATAATGCAATTTTTTATCACCAATTAGAATATCATGTAGAGACTTTGGATTTATTATTTCTGTATTTGTGATCCAAGACAGAGGTTTATTTTCAGATGGATTCAACATACAGCTGACACAGAGACCTACGGCACCCATACTGTATTTATTTTACTTTTTTATTGGCAACGCCGACGCTCATTTCCGTTCCTCCAAAATAAACGAATAATCTCGCGCCTTTTTCCAGTCTGAAGGCCTTCAATTAAACACACAAACTAAGCTTATATCACAGTTGAATTCAGCTGATAGTACGGGTTTAACAAAAGCTGAATAGCCAATCGCATGAATATCCCCAAAAATATTCAATAGCTTAAGTGTGCGTGCGTGCATGCGTGATCAATGCCTGCACTGCAGTGGCTTGGTCGCGCGTCCATACAGGCACAAATATCTGACCCTTTTTCCCGAGAGTTTAACTCACACACAGCCCCTAGCTGTCGAGATGCAGCAAATGCACAGAAATCAAACGGCTAAATGAGACTACACTTTTGAGTCGACACACACACACACGCACACGCATATAACAAGCACAAATTAAATTGGTCCGGGGGCCACTCGGCACCTTAACTGGCTTATTGGTATCCCTTTAAGGGTACTGGTAGAATGGTCTTGTTTTGTGACAAATTGAGGGTATTGCGCACGCATACACGCATGACCATTACACAGAGTGACATCACTGATGATCAAAACAAAATGCCAAAAATAAATGGTTAAAGTGACTTTTCTGCCTGAATATTAGAAAATACCCCACTGATTCATAAGAGGTCTAAAGTCATGTTATAGCAGTCGGGGAACACTTAGTGACAAAGAAGAAATGGATACATCTGGAAATTCCCAAGTCACCAGTTAAAAAAAAAAAAAAAAAAAAATCATTCTTCTTGTTTGGCACATGATTCCCTATTCAAAAGCTGAATGGAGAAAGAGTAATACAACACAGAATATTTCTTTTTCTTGGCATTTTTCTCAGCACAGAAATAAGGCAATTATGGTTGCGGTCTTTTTGACCTGTGTTTTGGCTTAGCACACACTGGCTGATTTCACATTTTAAAGGAGTAAAAGTCCATGGGATCATTCATGTGTCATTATGAGCAGCTGAATGAATGTTTGTTAGTCAATTTCTAAATAAAAGCTGTAGAGCGCCTCCCGGAGTGGGTAAAACAGGCACCGCTCTACATTCTGTTCATATGTCAATGAAACACACAGAGAGTGTTTCTGGACTCAATCAAAATGCCATATCATGACAATCTGTTGGGCCCATCTTCTGGTCGTGAGGGGAGAGAGCTTGTCTAGACACTGATGACATTTCATCAAATTCAGATTGCCGTGTTTTTTCTGATGTGCGGACGAAATCAATTTGGTCATTAGAACACGGCTCTATTTGGAGAGTACCTCTCGTCTACATTTAAAACGTGATTTTGTGCTTTCATTAAGTGGATACGAGCATACATATTTTTTGATTTGGCCTCCCATGAAGACACTGTTTGATTGACCCTAGCTGACCGAAAGTCTTTTTTAACTTTTAATTAACACAGAAACACATCACATCTCACCTGAGCTTTATTTCTGCATATATGGAGCCCGGCGAACGGATGAATTTGCACGAGCCCCAACCTCCGGGCCGCGAAAAAAAAAAAAAAAAAAAAAAAATTTAAACTCAGGCTCTAACACACATTAGAAAATTCTTCTTACTATTCCCCGTATGGAACTAACCATGACCCGCAAACCGCGTCACGCGGTTTGCTATTTTATATACATCTCGCACAAGAGCACGAGAGAATCCAATAACACTCCCGCAGCAAAACTGATTTTTTTCGAGAGCGAGGTTAAACATCTTAAGCCCTCTCCCGGGGCCCCCTTGTGGCTGAAAATGGAGGCCAGCTCTACTGGCAACTCTTCCCTGCCAGCTATGCTATTTGCTAAATTAGACAACCCTTTAGAACATTTTAATTTAAGTTTTGTCATGAAAAACTCTGTCAGAATTTTAAACCAAGTTAGGAGTGTTTTGAGTCTACCAGATGTTTCTGTCCATACGCCAATTTGTTTCAACCACTCTTTTTTGGCTCCATGGTCAGACAGACACTATCATGCCTGGAGTGAGAAAGGGCTAGTTTCCATCAAAGACCTATACATAGATGGTCACTTTGCATCATTTGATCTGCTGAAGAGGAAGTTTGGGTTGCCTGGCACGAATTGGCTCAGATTTCTTCAAGTCAGAAATTATGTTCGATCCAAGATTCGTACCTTTGAAGCACTCCCAAATGACCATGCTTTTTTTGATGTATTGCTGAGCCCTCCTCACTCCAAGCATCTAATTTCGAGATTTGTATGTTTGTTTGACAATTGCACCACGGCCTCTACTGAGAGGTTTAGAGAAGCGTGGCAGGGGGAACTTGGCATTGACTTGTCTGACATTATATGGGATAGGAGTCTGTCTATGATACAACTCGGCTCAGTTAATAGTAGACACCAGCTGATCCAATTTAAAGTTACTCACCGTCTTCACTATTCGAAGCAGAAATTGCACAAGATTTACTCGTCTGTCTCACCACTGTGTGACAGGTGTCGGGTGTCGGAGGGCACTCTGTCTCATGCCTTTTGGTCGTGCCCTTTACTGACCGGATTTTGGGCCAAAATATTTGATTGGTACTCTAAGGCCTACAAAATAACCCTTCAGCCGGAGGCAGAACTCGCCATCTTCGGCTGCTCGGAGTCCTCTCTGAACTTCCCTACAGCTGTGCAGCAGTCTCTGTCACAGGGGACAATTGTTGCCAAGAAACTCATTCTGCAGAAATGGAAGTCCCCCTCTCCACCCTGTTTTCAGTTGTGGTTGGCGGACATGATCTCCATCATACGAATGGAGAGACTCAGGTTCTTGAGGGCCAACTCACCTGGGAGATTTCAAACTATTTGGGACCCGTTTCTGGCCTACCTTGACGAGGTTAGGGGTGATGGGTGACTCGCCCGGCCGGTCTTCCTCCCTCGCGTGGGATCCCACTCATTTGTATATATGTATATATATTTGCAAGCATAATTTATGTATATTTACAAGCTGTAACTGGTGGTACTAGTGTATGTATGTTTTTTCTTTCTTTTCTTTTACTGTATCTGTGTTTGTTTTTGGTTTGTTTTTCTGTGTTCTAAAAAATCGAAATTGCTAAATAAAAAAAAAAAAAAAAAAAAAAAAAACATCTTAAGCCCGGCCATAAGTCTTTAAACCTCGCATCATGATAAAAAAAAAAAAAAAAAAAAATTGGACAAGGTTATGACAGGCAAACAAATAAATTAATCAGCATAAAAAAAAAATGGCTGTGTGATGGCCACCATTTTCACTGCCAGCCGTTTTTGAAATGTAGATAGAGAGCTGTAGACTGCAATCCAAAAACACACGCTGATCTTTGCATGATGACTTCATGACCATAGGTGTCAAAGTTGCACAAGTTCTTCCCCTCAATTAATGCGATCAGGCATTTGAAGTTGTGTGTCGTGATGTTGCTTTTCTCTTTTCTTCAAAATATTTTCTTTTTTATTCTCTTCATAGATCATAGTTGACTAATCGTACCACATGCTGAACATGTGTGTATGATAATCAAGGAGCTTAGTCTGGGGTGTGTTTGCATTTGTGCGCACAGATTAAATTATTAAATTCCCAGTTAAATTTATTCCCAATCTTCCGCCTCGGCCAACCATTAAGCCCATTTCTTAAAATACAAATTTAACAGTCGTAAATATGCCCAGTGGCAGGGGTGTTTAAAAATAGACATTGAGACAAACCGTCTCCATCGCCCGCCAGTGGCAGAAAATGCCTTTGGCAGAAATTAATGTATCATATACCAGTCTCTTCTGTTATGCGGTTGGCAAGATGGACAATGCACACACACACCACTCATGGTCAACCAAACATACCTGAGGCCTTTTGACTGAGGGCCTGGTATGACCAAGAGGGCTACGCTCGATGTTTTTTTTTTTTTGGTCCGAGTGAAATGTTCTATGGTCTCTCCCGATTATAGCGTTAGCTGAACCGTTTGGTTCGACAAGGTACAACTATTTTATAAGCATTTTACGAAATGTCTACTATCCATACTTTTGACCGTGGCGTCCAGGGATTCATATGCGTTAGGCATGGCTGTAGCACACACACACACACAACATCTATAGACGACTCGATCACGCCGCGGTCTAGGATGATGTCACGTTTACACTCTTCATTAATCTTTTTTCACATGTGCAGTCCATTCATCATGCACTGCAGAATGCACAATACACCTGCCTTTTCCGGACTTCAAAGTCCTGCTGAGGTAAAGACAAATAAAATTAAACATGCAGTGAGCTGTCATCTTAATGAATGGATTTTCCCCGCGACTCCGTATCTTATCTATCTCCATCCGCATGGACCTTATCTAACATTCCTGTGTCAGCCAATCCACAGACAAACACTAAATCCTCCAGTGTTACTACAGTAAATGATCTGATAACTTATCTCTCCCTCACTCTTTTGTTCTCTGTGTCCATCATCATTTGGCTTCACATACAATTTGATCAGGTTTTCATTTCGCCGTGAACGGGAAGTTGAACTGCTCTCTCTCTCTCTCCTTTTACAGCGCCAGATGCTGTTGTAGCATGCGTGTGTGTGTGCCGAAGAATCGCCCTTATCAGGGACATGACTTTATTCATAATGGCCATCTCAGAAACACGATTCAGAAATCAGTGGGGACAGCACAAATATCATGTATCCTCAACTCCCACATCAATATTTAGATCAGATGATTTGGGTTCCAAATGACCTGATGGTATCTTATATCATTACTTGTAAAATAAAATGTGAAAGTGCATTCAGGCTACAACAAAGACACCGTCCACATCAATGTCACTATATAGTCTGTGTATATACATAGGCCGGAAAAAGTCGAAAAAATAGTGTCTCTTAATGCCTGCATTTTGGAAATGTGCAGATCTGGCTAATGTGATTTTAATTTTTATTCCAACCCTTTGATGCAGCAGTGGTCTGAAGATATGTGGAAATGTGCTTCGTTTGAGAGAAATGACGAGAGAGCGAGCTCCGTCGGTTTATATTTGGGCCACCGATTGGACTGAGAATCAAAATCCTCCGAGTACTCAAGGCCGCCTCCAATTTTGCACATCCGCATAATCAGCATACATCCGTGCGCTTCTAAGAGGCTGTTTAATAATAATAATAATAAATTCACCGTCTCATATCAGATCTGAATACCTGGGTAATCTCTCAGGCCATATGCCTGATTCAGCAATGTGCGACTGGATCTTTGCAGGGGAATCCACCATCACTCTCAAACACAGCTAGAATTTCCACCAAATCGCACAATTTGCATAATGAGTCAATGGGGCTCTCACGTTACCCTGACAACACCAACAACAAGTGCACAAATCTGGCTTCAAACGGCCAAACCTGTTCCGCGAAGGAGCCGTTTTACACACACACACAACGCACTCACAGACTCCTCATGTTTAAAATGCAAGATAAGAAGGCACAAACATGAATGATATAATTATGTGGCTTACTGTACACTGAGTGTGCCCCCACATGCAAGATTTTCAGTGTGGGGTTGAAATTTATCCCTAGGTCTCCAGCCAGACTCTTATGTGATTCAACAAGGCCCTAGGTCTCCAGCCAGACTCTGCATGAAATATCAGTTCCAAACTAATTTTGAAAATGTTGTCCGATCATGTCACATTGCTGCAGCCGTCGAACTATGGTTACGTGCCTACCTGATCATGTGGATTGGGACTCGACGCCATTACCCCGGGCAGATGGCACAGGGCTGTGCTGTGTGTGCCATCTTTAAATTGATTTTAGAGGCCTGAGGAACTCCGGCTTGCCATGAAGAACAGTGTTTTAGAATGTTTGTAAAGAACCACAGACATGTTGACGTACAATGACCCCATAAAACAGTTTTTTTATTGATTGAGACCATTAACTCATTAGGTACGTGTTTCCTGAGGTAATAAATCAAGTCAGAGGTAGGGTAATTTTCCCCTTGACTTCCATATAAAAGTCTTGCCATTTCACATTTTCACAAAACATCGTGTTCAATCAGCGTTGACACACACAGGTGTCATTTGACTATTTCACCGAGTAGCAATCAGCTTACCATATTGCCCTGGCATTATAGAAAATGGCAAGCATGTTATCAGCTGGTCCTGCCGGACTATTCGTCCTTTGAAGTGGTGACGTTATTGACGTATATATCCCCATCGACTCAATAGTGTGGAATTGATGCAGAGGTTTGTGCCCAAAACAGGTCTGCCTCTCCCCCGCTTTTAAATGATTTTGATATGTCCAGAAATTACTAAATGATAAGAGAGGGGCAAAAAACCAGCACTCAAAATAATTCCTTTTGGTTGTTTTATTTACCTTCAAGCAAGATGACAATGTACGTTTCGGCGTGGAGCCTTCCTCAGCATTGTGCTGACAGAAGACGGACATGACGTATAAATAGTGTCAAACCGGAAATACAATCAATTACATTATCAAGTACTAGGAAATATCTCACAACATAAAATAACAATGAATATAATATCAAAAACATCAGAGAATATCAAAAAAGAGATAAAGGTACAATTTTAAACAGTATACTTGTATATAAGTCTGTATATATTACACAGCAGGAATGCAATAATGTTTTGCAGACGAGAAGAATGAGGCTGGATGGCCACACTTGTGTTAAATAAGCACAGATGAAAAGTCAACATATTAGAATAACAAAAATCAGTAAGAAAATATTTAAAATAGAATTAGAAAAATACATAATAAAATGCATATAAGTGAATGCATCGGATAGAGATACTGCAGGTCCACACATGACGCTCCCACACTGCCTTACAGTGCAAGAGCATCATGCGTGAACCCACAGCACATCCACCCGACGCACCCCCTAAAGAAAACAACCAAGCAAAAGTTCTTCATTCAAGCCCTTGGGGTGTTCTGTCTGTAAGGTATGTATCCAAAATGCCTCTCTTTGTAACAAGGCCTTGTCTCTGTCACCCCCCCTCTTCAGTGGACTGACCTGTTCTATACCCTGGAACCTGAGGGAACACACGTCGTGACCAAACTCATTAAAATGCCTGGCGACAGAGGATTTTATATCTCTGTTTCTAATGCTACTCTTGTGTTCTGAAATGCGAGTTTTCAACTCTCTGATAGTTTTTCCAATGTATACTAGCCCACATGGACACTTCAATAGATACACAACAAATTTAGTTTTACACGAGATCCTACTCTTAATTGAGTACTTTCTTCCAGAGTGAGGATGGAAGAATGTCTCTCCTCTGATCATAGCATTGCATTGAATACAGTTAAAGCAAGGAAAATTACCATTCTGTACATCAGACAAAAAATGGGAGGGGCCAGGGGGGCGTGTGTAACAGTCAGCTCTAACGATCATATCTCGTACATTTCTTGCCCGTTTTTGAGCAAACAAGGGAGGCTCGCCAAATAAATGGCCCACTTGGGGGTCACTTTGTAAGATATTCCAGTGACTTAAAACACATTTTTTTATTTCCTGAGAAGCAGGTGAAAAAGTAGCAGCACACACTATTCTAGACCCTCGGGCAGGGGTGGACTTCGGGACCAACAGGTCCTCACGTTTCAACCCCCTAACTCTCTGTAGGCTGTTCTCAAGGATTGTGTTGTTAAAACCTTTCACCCTGAACCTTGTACATAGTTCAGCAGCCTGCTCTTCAAACATGTGGTCAGAACTGCAAATCCTCCTAATCCTCAAAAGTTGACTGTATGGCAAACCTCTTTTGAGGCTGGGGGGATGATAGCTAGAGTAGTCCAAGAAACTATTCCTTTGAGCCGTGCACCGTAACTTTTTGAAACTTTTGAGAGTGCTCACCAGTCGTGACTTCTAGTCACTGACTATTTGGACAGAAATTACTAAATGCCAGACTTTAGAGCTGAGTCTATTACAATCACAATGGCCAGGGGAGATGGTTGTGACCCCCACATAGGAATATATAGACGGACAGAGCCGTTGGACATTCCACTAATATGGCACTGCAAGCTAAGAAGGTTTTCTGGCGACAGTGCTCTCCTGACTAGAGGAAGGCGACCTGCTTGATTATTGTCATAATGGGCTGACTCGATTTGGGCGGGGCTTTGTTATCGGCCAGCATGTAATAAAATGCGCAATATGATCCATACTGTCATTTTGAACTGACTGTACATGTCTCTGACACACAAACAGAAATCAACTCTCAATAAACAATGACGTTTACGTTCAATCGTCACCACCTCATCCACACCAGGCCGACGTGCTGCACTTCACACGCCTATGTTATTTGCAGTGGGGGGCATTTCGAACAGTCAGTCTTCAATCATGAGAATGATAACACTAAACGCATTATTATTATGTTGAATTAGTGCATATAGCATCTAAGATAAACTTGTGTATCTCAGAGGTTGAGTGTTAATGTGTATGTCAGTAGTCTTGAATGACTGAGTTGTATCAAAATAATGCCCACCTGCAATTCAGGCAGGCTCACTACAGACCTTCTGTGTTGTGTTTATTGGCGGATCATTACATTTTTGAAAGGATATCACCCACTGTTCTTTAATCTCTGCATCATCTAATAGTCATATTGGCCCAAAAATGAATTTTCCACTTTCGCTATTGCTCTCTCCGCGGTCTTAAAGGGATACAGGCTCTGACATCTTGTAATTTGCCTGTATTTATCATTGTGTGTCATTGATGGTAAATAGGCTCATGAACAGAGTTTGATCGACTTTTCGCTGTGGTATGCTCTCGCACGGGCCACACAGTCGACGACCAGAAGCCCAACCCTAGTATCAGTACTTTTTGAACATTTTCAGCACGTATTTGTGCGGCACATGGCAATTTCTGAGGATGTATGGGAATCCATATTAGAAAAAATATTCTCCTCTTCAATTTGTTTAAAACATAAAGTCATACAATTCAAGATTGTACATAGACTGCATATTTAAAACGCGATGTGAGACCATGGCCCCTAAGGCCCATTTACACCTGATATTCAAAATTAAAAAAAAAATATCGGTACTTCTACTTCAAAAAGTCCGCATTTACAATTCAAGTACTTCTGTTTTTGGATCAACTTTGGGTTATCGATGATAAATTTGGTGTTATTGAGAGCTGAGTCTAGAAAGCTGAGATAATCCTATGAGCACAAAACGGAACTTGGTATTGATGACATTTACAGCCACCCAGTGGCGCGGTTTGAATGTGTTGATCATCTTAAATGATGAGAGATTATGGGATCTTCAGTTAAAATCATCATAAAGCTGAACAGTCAAATGCATTGTCGAGCTTGGTCATGGATATCTGCAAGTTACTTATGACATGCAGAGACAACTGCTCCAGATCAATTTATGCAACTTCCAAATCATTTTAAAGGAGCTCTCTCTCGGCTCGAAAGAGATTATTGGTTGAAAAGTCTTGCTGGGAAAGGCAGTGTGTGTCAGCCAAAAAAGAGACAATCTGTTAAACATATTTGACACGCGGATGAAACGTTCACAAAATAAAGCCCATCTAAAATAAAGAGTGTCACTATAGTCGTGTTTCCATTACCCTCATAAATGCGCAAAATCTAAATATCGCAATAGAAATTGGGTAATGGAAACACGTAAATTTCGAAAAACCTCCCAAATATCGCAAAACGTTTTTGCGCTCTCATGAGGTGGTTTTTCAGACGTGTCGATATAGCAGTTTATCGCAAAAGTGTAATGGAAACAGTTTTTTCGCATTAGCACGTCATGTGACCCATTCTGCTTTGGAAAAGCAGCGAAAAATGAGGAAGAAACGGTTCGATAAGCCGTGGCAAAACCTCCGCAGCAATGGAAAACTTTGAAGCAACGCTAACAGAAAGACGAGTGTTATGCAAAATAAATATAAAATAGATAATGTTTAATGGCAGAAATCGGTCCATGGTGACAGGCTGCCTGTGTGCGCGCATTTGGCACAGCGCGAGATAAGGGATGAAAAGCAAGCACACACCGGTGCGGTGCATGCTCCTGACTGAAGTGAATACAGTGACTGTGAGTAATACATTACACACGTTTCAGGTGCAGTGTTATAATTATAATAGCTACACAAAATTGTGATTATTGACCAAATCAGCCTTTTCCCCCCTCCATCTCTAAATCGGACCAGTTGTAGGCTATTAGGCTATTAGGCTTTTTTCCTCTGCCTGTCGCGCTCACTGCATTCACCGCAGCCAGCAACATTTTGCAACTAATTTTATTTGGAATTGATAATCAGGCTCGTTTATATGTGTTGTAACTTCATGTTGTGATTTGCATTGACCATTGGTTGGATTTGAGCATGCAGGGGACGGGATATGGGGCAGATCCACTGTGGCAGGCAGCTGCTGGTAGGCTAATGGGAATTGCGTTCAGGTGACCAAACTCAACTTCAATGGAAACGCCTACAAGTCGCAATTGTACATTGTCGAAGTTGTAGAAATATCGCAATTATTTTGCGAAAAACTGTAATGGAAACACAGCTTATGATACCGTGGCACCAGTGTTTTAAAGGAGAAAGAACGCATCATGTAATTCACCCGGGCAGTGGGCACTCATCACATCATGTTCTCGGCGCATCCCGAAAAATAATTCAGGTCCCAGCTGATGATTAAACCATTGTGTATTAAAATAACAAAAAATGGGGTGTTTTTTGGGCGAAACACGGTTTTGGTCTAGTATTATGCTGCGCTGTTCACTTCCTCCCCCTTCGACACGACCATGTGTGCATTGTCGGGTTTGAGTCTCTGAAAACATGATCAGTCAATATCGCACCTTCGATAATAAATGCGGGGACATGTTCATTCATGCTAGGCAGAGCGAAACAGAACATCTGCTTTAGACCTGAGTCAGATTCCATTGTTGAGCAGTGTCGACATCAGACAAATAAAAAAGTTCTACTCGTGTCAATTATACTAGGCCAAAATTTGTGATGTTTTTTTTTTGCAAAATTCCAGAGAAACAGAGCTTTGAGAGCAACGCAACCGGAGTCAAATAGGGAGACAGGGGCGCATCGCGCACTAGATTATGAAAAATGAAGTTCAGACTTGACGAAATAAGAGCAGAAGTCAACAGCAATGTCTCTTAATCGGAGAAGGAAATCGGACATTTCCATCGGTGGACCGCATTGACAGCATGTCACTGTTTATTTGGTGTGCCATGGGGCCAAACCAGGGTTAAACCTGTCTCCTGTGGCCTGGATCCTTTAAGAGCTGCTAACTGAGTCTATTACAAAATCATGCGCTGCAGTATGGTCAGGACAGCCGCTTGTGAAGCTAGCGCAGGCCTCGCCCAATGAGCTCGCCGATGCAGCGTGCCGGCGATAGCCAGGCCGCAATTCTTGTGCCTGTTGACGCCAAAAATGATCCAATTTTGAGACTTTTGTGTAAACCCTTTCAACTCTCTTTTTTTTTTTTTTTGATCCAGTTTCATATGTTTGCGATTTCACCATCCCCCTCAATTCATAAGCCGTGATGTTTGTGTTGTTTCTCGAAAAATGTCTGTGGCGCTTCACCCGACAAATATTAAAACCTGAACAACACAAAGGTCTCAGTTTCACTGAGTGCTCACCCCTACACACTGCAGTGTGTCTTCTAGTCTAGAAATCACGCCAGATGGACAGTGTGTCTTCATGGTGTGAGCGTACATTTCAGTATTGAATACCGTTTTGCAAGGCTCCGCTTCGCAGCGTGCAGCAGATCGATAGACTGAAAATGTACTTGGTTATCAAGAACATGGATTTGTCTTTTATCGGCTCATGAAGCCATAGGCTCAATCGCCTCTTTCTCTGTCTGTCGCAGGCGAAGCCGTGTCACACAGCAAGGAGGCGTTCAAGCCTGCCACATGATGAGTCTGAAGAATAAAAAAAAAACAAGAGTAATTCAATTTACACAAGTCAGGTTCTTAACAGACCTGTCGCTTTCCCTAGAGACAGGCACAAAGTTCTAGCGCTAGCCAATCCCGGCTTTATGGGACTTTTTAAACCTGTTTTTGAATTAGGTCATTGCGGCAGCCTCTCTGTTTGAAGATTAAAGACGCCCAAATGTGTTGCTGAGTTGGCGTTACAAACAACAGCTGTGACAAGTCAGAAAGGCAAATGATGATGTTTTCACTCTCTTGGGCCCAAATTCAATTTACTGGACTTTTTTCACACCCTAACCAGAATATTGTGTGATATTACAATGCATGGAAATCTATTTAGTACTCACACACAGCGGGCCAATGAAGCGCAAACCATTGTATAACTTAATATGACGGCTTGAGGGGGCGCTGTGTTCACACCGAGATATTTATTTTTTCCACATGTGCTCTACATGCTCTCATCTCTCCATCTCAAACAGAATTCAATCGACATTTGTTTATCCGTCTTTCGTGAAATGATAGCTTATGTGTCAGCCAGGAACATTTGACCAACATATAAAAAACACGTCTCTTATACCATGGTCTCTCTCTCTCTCTCTCTCACTGAATTGTGACACACACACACACAAGCGCGGACGGGCAGTCATTATCCATATATTGTGCGATGGGTATGATGTCTCAGCCATTGATTTGTGTCCTAAACACATTCAAGAATGAATCTGTTTACAGTGTTTACAATTATTGTGCAGCTCTAACGGTGCGTGCAAGCTAAGAAGGTTCACACACACACACACACACTTCTAAAGCTCGACATAGATGATAAAGTTATATATATAGATATACCGTTTTTGCTGCAGCGCTATGTCGAGAATATGGGCGAAAAAGCCCTTTTCTCTATTTAGGTTGTCCATTGATTCAAATAGGCCATACCTCATGGGTGATGGTTGAATATATTCTGGGGCCAGGCCATTGAGAAGCACCTGTTTTTTGTTTCTTGTTCTGTACACAGGCTGTTGCGCAATGTTCCCAGGGCTCAATGTTCCCAGGGCTCAATGTTCCCAGGGCTCAATGTTCCCAGCTGCTACCTGAATTCGTTTGATGCGGTCTAGAGGGCTAACTGAGCCTGAGATACGCTTCTCTTCGTAGCCCGATCAGAACGTTTGTTGATGTCTGTTTAGGCCAGTTGACCAGCGGCCGCGTACCGTGGTAAAAGCATTTTAAAGGACTTTATCGCAACTTTGTAATTGCTCTTACCTGATCCTGTTTATCTCCTGTGTGGACACTCCGTGTGCCTTTTGCTGCTTGCATTTTATTCACAGGCAGCCAGTCAGTCCTAATGCAGTGGCTATGGCTTTTGAACGGCATCAGCGTAAGACACAATTGTTTGTCTTTTAATATTAGTGCAGGACATTCAAGTCATTTGTGAAACCGTCAGGTCACCGGATGTACACATGAGAAGGGGTTTGCATAGAATCCATTCTCATTAGTTCTTTTGAGATGGGAAAAGATGATTGACATTTTTTTTTTTTTGTGAGTGAAATGTTGCACACAAGTGAAGCCGCCTAAAACCTCCTCTGGCCCGCGATACTTTCCTGCGTTGGCAATTACAGCCTCTTTCAGAATAAGTGTTTTGGCCCAAAATAGTCATTTTTTGGGAATACTGTGTGATCCTCCTTGCTTTCAGAACCATGATGGTGTCTGATTATCGTCCACAACGCTCGCACTGCAGACTATCTAGACAAAAGGGGCATCGAATTTCCGTGTTTGTCAAAAAAACGAGAATTGATGAAAATGAATGTGATTTGTGTTTGTATCATTAGCATGCTTTTAATAGACTCAGCTCTCTCCATAGGGGGGCGCTGGTTAAATCCCCGATCGTGTCTGCCTGGGTGGCATTGTGCCGGGTGGCTGGACCTCTCTGGCTGTGTTTTACGGCCTTTTGAACTACAAGACAATACGAATTGTTTAATTATGTATTAGGCACGGGAAGACGAAGCATCTAAACCAGTTCTGTACAATCAGATATTGCATGTGGCAGGGTCAGCACTAGAGCATTATCATTGTTTATTGTTGACCGTTTGGCCAAATCCTGACCACCTGGTGTTTTACAATTCCGCTTGAATCTGATTTGATGTTTTGAACATTGTGTCCGTTGCTTTTAAAAAGCAGTGAGGGCAACTCCATAATATTCTTTGCATTTCCCTAACAATGAAAAATTCGCCGCTTCTGGATGACGCCCATGTATTGATGTGTTCTGTTTCCCCCAAACCTCTCTCTCTCTCTCTCTCTCTCTCTCTCTCTCTCTCTCTCTCTCTCTCTCTCTCTCTCTCGAGGAGGTAAGAATAGGGCAGTGTAGACATTTGGGTTCATCATGTATAATATACAGTCATGTGTGTGACAATGTATCGATAACGATATCGCCTTAAAGTAAACTGAAAGATTTTCCTTTTTTCTTTTTGCCATTGTCCGGCACGGCATGGGCATCCGATTGGAGTTCTGCCTGATTAATTAGACGGAACCACAAGGCCGCGCCGCGCAGCGCACTTTGCAACCAGTTTAGGTATTGGAACTGGAAAGGAAAGATATTTTTGGCATCCATTCAAGACTCAACTCCCCATCTCCATTGAACATTTCAATCGGTTGAATCTCCGCCGACCTTTTCCTCAGTGTGAATGCCCAAGTGGCGCGGGATCTTATTTCTAAATGCCTCGGTTATGACAGAATAGCACGCGTGTGCACGGTGAAAATAAGTAGACCTCCCTCTCTCCCCCCTCTCTCATATCCATGTCATCTTTTCTTTTTCGCCATTAGACCTCGACAAATATTAGAACGGGGTGCCTTTTTGCTGCATTCTCTTTGCACGTCTGGCAGATAATACATACCAGTGACAATACCTGTCTATTATTATTGTCAGCACACACACACAACACATCAATCACTTGCTCCTTCGTCTTCATAAGACCAAGAATGTCGGCCAAGACAATCAATTCGATTTTAGACTATATCTGGAGTTGATGAACAGTCACCTAGCTGTGTGGGTTCGGCATTTGATGCTATCCAAAGCGCTGAATAATTTGTGTGATGTGGGACGCAGTGACTCACCCCAGCCCAGTTCATTGTAATGCAAGACAGGCTATTTAGACCCACATCAAGATGGCATCAAGTTTGCCCAACTCGAGCACCTCCAGCTGCACATGTGATGTATGTGCTTTGAATCAGTGTTCAAACCAAACACTTTGAACTATTATTCCTTCTTAGCTTGCAGACGGAGCGGTTGTCATCTATAGAAGGGTGGAGGGGTGGTCCTAATCCAAACAGGTCGAGGCAGCCAAAAATGTGATTTAATAGACTCCAAACCGTTCTGTGTCCAAAAACAAGTCTGACGTTTCAAGTTGACGTTTATTTATGCAGATCAAGGCATCGTTTTCTGTATTCATCACTAAATGATGTCATCAGTGATGCATATGAAAATGGAGAGAGAGTGGCCAGACGATAAATCTTGTGTGTCCTGACCACAAATCACAGAGATATGTGCGGACTGCACTCACACCATGTTTCATTGCAGGTATCCAAGAAACTCATACTGTCTGATCTGGGGAGAGCTGGTTTTGTGCGAAAAAGCAGAACTTATGTGGCAGGGTCCATCTGAAGGCTTTATCATTATATCCCCTTACATGAAATGGACATCTCCATTGACAACACCACTGTACAATCTTGAGATCCATAAGCCCCTCCCCAAAAAGCAGAGCCAAAACTGATCATCTCTCATCCTGTGAAACAGGAGCGTTTGGGGTACCACCATAGTACGCGACTCTGATTGGTCCAGGCTAGGTTTGGGGCCATCAGACGGATCCACCGGACCCGGTAGATAGACTCAGCTCTCTCTCTCTCTCTCTCTCTCGGGCCCCGCAGAGGTGATTTTGTGATTCGATGTAACGTTAAGCCCACCCACACCAGACGTCTCGTGTTCACCCTGTGCATTAGCCAGATAACTTTCTGATGATTTTAAAGTGGATGTTTCAAAGTGTGTGTGATCGGGAGCAATTTGGGGTTAACCGCATCTCTAATGGTGTGTGTGTTTCGCGAATTCTGCTCTGTGTGTGACGCCGGCACGCGCGTCGGCCCGCATCCGCCGCAAAATACTATTCCATGCTTTTGACTCAATTTTTGGCATCAGTAAGACGTCAGACATCTAAACAGAACTCAGAACAGAGTCTGACTTTTATTTGACTTGCCTGTTATATTGTTTGAATATAAACTCTTGATTTAATGAGGGCAATGTCATCACACACACACGCCTTAGTTCCCCCTGCAAAGACAGAGGCGTGGCCCAGCTCCATGTTCTATAAGTTCCCATTGTATTGATGGTCCCATCACACACACACAGTGCACAGCAGCTCAGCTCTCAGCTGTTTTGCCATGCTGAGTCTATTAAAGATTCTAACGCATTTTAACTCTCTGTCAAGTAAAAAAAGCCAGAAGCCTCCACGGTAAGACACGCATATTGTATGGACAAAGCGGCGCTTCATATCATGACGCCAATTCGACTCTTTAAAATGGTTTGCTCACAGCACATTCAAATGTTGGGCTGTTTTGGGTCGCCCTTTTCAGAGTGTTGGAGAGTCTTCAAAATAGATTTCAGTTTCCATTTAATAAAATAATATAATAATAACGAGGAAACATATGAACGGGAAAATGTCGGTCACTAAAAGCGGATTCTTGATATTGTTCACCGGCTGAAACGCCATCGTTTTTAGGGTGAGCCTATTTAAATCAAAGGACGGAGAAAATGATAAGCTACGTCAGTGAACTGTCCCTGTCTGTTTGATCAAAGATGATAGAACATGTATTATACAGGTTTGCCAAATATTTAGCGCACTGTGTGCACGAATTTAAAAATAACTGATAGCATTTATTTATTTATTTTCCGCCACATCACCACGCGCGTGTCCCGACCTCAGTGCTAACTCGGATAGCGCAGAGTTACAGAATTGAATCAATGTTCAGTGTCAATAAAATCAGAGGCAGTGCGAGGGCATCACACATGGCGAAACGTTGTTTCACACTGATGTTTAGACTTTTTTCCTTTCTCTCCCGGTCTGTGTCTGTCTACATGATTTGACAACAGAATTTAAAGTTAACCTACTGAGTTTATGTGGCAGTGACAAACCCTAGTTTATAATAGACTCAGCTCTCTAAGCCTATAAGGTTTTTTGATATACTTCCCAGAGTGGTTCACAGTGACGTAGTGGCCCCTGGACCATCTCAATTAATGAAGCGTTCTGTGCATGTTCCATTTGTAATTGTATTTGAAGTCACTATTTCAAAACTAATTAAAAAAACCGTTTGGAAAACCATTTCGTCTATCTTCTCGATGGATATGTATCAAAACGTGGATGGCGATGATATCATGTGCGCATATATTGCAGTTCATCCACATTAAAATTATTTTTGTTTTTGGCGTGACCGCAGGTGAAATGGCGAGCAGAGGGATTCGTCTATTGGTGTGTGTGTGTGTGTGAGACCCGGTTAGATTGTTTAACTTTTTTTTAAATAAATGGCGGATGAAAATCCAGCCGCTCGAGCTGACAATAGAAACACAAGTCCAGCCGCGGATGAAAATAGCCACCGATCTCCACGGTCGCACTGTGCTGTGGCTTTACAATGATGAAAAAATAATTCACATTACATTTCCAATACAAAACAGTCTATTATTTTCTGATGTGCATTTGCCAAACTGCTGAAAATGTCAAAGTTTATCTCAATGCGTTAAGCGGCCGCCACAATATAATTATAAACATTCACAATCACAATCTATATATGATGATGTATAGCTGTGCACTGTGACATCTATATTGATACTCCTGTGCATTCCTGACATGAAAAGGTGACTTGCGTGTGAGGCTGTGGCGATTCACTGAAAAACTAATAATAATAATAATAGACGAGTGTTGATCGCTCCTGATTGGCGCAGTTGGAAATCTTACTGAATGGGGCTGAAATGAGCAGTGTAAATTCACTGACTAAGCAGATCGCACAAACGCGCCCGTGCTACATGTGACTGATTTGGATCAAATTAGTCTGTGCTACAGCAGAAGACAGGCAGGCAGGCAGACAGACAGGGATGAACGTATCAACTCCGTAATAATTGCCCACTCAAAGGAACACCCACCCTCCAGTTTGGTTCATGCGAAGCCGCTGATCCAATATGAGCACTGTCTTTAACTGATTGGTAACTTAAGAGAGTTGACTCACCACATTAGCAGAATGGCCTTGAGTATCACTGGACACAGAACTGGGTCACTCTGTGATGTGTTCCCCAACTCGCTGAGAAAGCGTGTAGGAAATGTGTCGGCAGCAGGCTCACAGAATCGGGATGGGCATTTCTAGCACACATGTCACACAATATCGATGCACATTTTACATCAAAATAATTTTTTTACCCTCTGCCATGGTTCAGATCAGACTTTGTATTTTGTGTGAAAATGATGTTAATTAGGCTCGTTCGGACTCCTCTGCCGGTGATTGAGCTTTACTGTCCAACTCTTCTGCCACATAAACTTCATCAAAAGCACGCAGAGTGTTACATGTGCATATTATGTTTTTGCACCACACTGAGGTAGCTTGTGGTGTTTTATTCTGTGGTATCACATGTGCATGGGACAGCAGTAGGTGAGAGAGAGAGAGAGAGAGACTTCTGACGTGTACACATCTGTTGATCATATTGTTATAGTGAGTACTAGTCACGGCCCAGTCGGAGCTGGGGCGAAATTGTCAGATTACTGAAATAATTTAGTTGTAGGCCTTAATGTCCTCTGACCACACAAGGAGTTGTCATAATAGATATCAAATGGATCATAAAATGCGTGGCGATTCCATCGTTCATCCACTTATGCTTTCAGATCCACGGACGAAGCAAATCAAAATTAACATTCAAAATCCTATTTGAGAATGTCGGCAATTAGTGTGTTGTATATACTGTTTATTGTGTACATACTGTCATGTAATAACAGCGTGTTGTCGTGCTACGGAAAATTCTGAATTATGCAGAAGGTGTGTGTGTGTGCATGCATATGTTTAGATATATGTACATTCAATTATTGTAATCTGTACACTTAAACTAGAACTCCGCCTCGCGTGTGTAAAATCTCAAGTGAGATTTAAAAGAGGTCCAGTTTGCACCAGATATGTCATTTGGCAGCCTTTAAAATCTCGGATGCGCGCGCCATTATCGAAACAGCGCCCTGCCCTGCAGGTTACGTTTTACACTACAACATGAACAGTAAACAGCATTATTCGTCAATTGCGTTTTTTGGTGGCGACAGACTATTTGCATTGCGCGCATTGAGAGAGAGAGATCAATTTTGTCTGTCTGTTTGCCTGGGCCACAAGACTCAGCTCTTATAATATTGATATATGGTCACTGCACCCCTGTGTCATCGACGGAATTTAATCAAACTTCAGCTTTCTCCTTTCATGACAATCCAATTCCAGGCGTGAGGGCTTGTGCCCGGGATTATCCAATGATTTACTGGATAGTGTAGTTAGTGTCTCTCAGCCATGCCTCATTTACAATCATCCAGGAGCACTCAGTTCACGATCACTTGTAAGAAGTAGATAAAAGAATTGAGAGTCAAAAGTCCGAATGGTTGTGTAAAACATTTTCATCACCACAGAGAGAAGAATTTCACTGGGGAAATTCATAAACTCGCGAGCATATTTTAGATCCCGTCTGGAGGTCTATTTTGTCCAAAAATCATGGGAGAATGATTTTGTATCTGGACAGAAAGTGGTATTTGGGCTCCTTTAAAATGCAGCTTGCCACTCAGTCACTTTGCGCACACACGCACGCCGGAGTTAGCCGCTCGTCGGGGCGGAAGTTCTTTTTCTCCTATTTAGCTTAGCAACAGGTCACAGTTCTCAAATGAACTGAAGAAGGTGTGTGCCGGAAAACCGTTAAAGCACTGCCTGGAATCAGTTTGGTGTAATATATCAGCTGACTGTAAGTTAAACCTTCCCCACTGGCCGCAGCGCTCTTCCAAAGAAGAGTTGGTTGAGCAGCATGAAAACCGTTTTTGTTTTCCTTTTTTCTGATTGTCAGGCCCTTTTGACGGCGTTTTAAAAATCACACACCTAAGCCATTCATACGAAAACTAGTTTGAGCAGTTGTAGAGACACAGACCGAGGGAGGTAATCAGTCAGATCAATAACAGCTGCCAAACGCTGTATAGCGTCTGAAAATATATGGTGTCAGTCTGTGACGTCCGTCCGTCCGATGATGAGTGCAATTATGCTAAACACATTTAGACTTCTGTGGTGTCACTCTTTATCTTTAAAAACACTTTAATTGGCTCAACCTGGTCCCTCGAAAGGCCGGGCCGGCGGCATGGTATGACCCGTGTTCAGAGTGCAAGATGGCTATCGGCATTGCGGTCGGCGAGACGTGACTTAAGATGGCCGCTATTTACCTCTCGTATGAAAACTTGCTGATACAAGAACTTGGGTTCGCTGCATACATGGCTCAGTCTCTGAGACACATTTCGCCGTCTCAAACACGAGCACTGTATTTTCCCCCCTGGTGGTCCCTTTCATCATCCCATTATCTTCGTTTTTCATTACGGCTGTTATACCGTTATGACATCAACGGCTTTTTGTGACGTGTTTCAATACGTCCGGTTGGATCCACTGGCTGATATCGCGTTAACAAGTGTGTGTGTGTGTGTGTGTGAATGAAACACAACAGACAGATAGACAGTACATTAACAGTGAAATAAAACTGCGTCACTGTTTATCGCAATACGGCGAGCTTCACTCTGGAAATTATTTAGTCCCATAGATTGAGAAATTCTTCTATAAGCCTCGAAACGAAAAATATTTTGGGGGCTATCAATTGTTCAAATGTCGAAGACAAAAATGATTTACATCCATTCGTCCAGATAGTCCATAATAACGATTGAATTATGGATATTTTAAAGGAGAGAATTTTTGACATTGGAAGAGTTTAGCGCCAACCCTCACATGAGAAAGTTAGCACACACACACACATTAATTAGGATCCTGCAGTTCTGGAGCCCATTTGCAATCACACACTAACAGGGATTAGAAAGATCACCACTCTTTTTAGTTTTAATCAGGTTTTTTTTTCTGTCGCCCATGGTGGTCATTTGCACTGACCTGCGTATGTGTGATGTGTTTGACCAGCTGGTTTACGACAAACAGACACACAGGTTGTGAAAACGAACGCACTTTTTAAAAAAAGGCTGTTAACAGCTCACGTGAGATGGGACCCACAGAATCCCGTTTTCGACGCATACTTTTCAGACTGGCAGAGCCAGGGAACAGATAAAGTTTAATGACTTGCTGAGTTTGATCATGTTGTCTGAGCTGCTGGATTGCACCTCTTTCTTTTTCGTTAAACAACATTTCTGGCCGAAAGGGAAAAATCAAAACAAATTGAGAAAAAAAAAAAAAAAAAAAAATCAAAACGTTAAAAAAGTCATAAAAGTGGTATTTGACAATTTTCAGTGAAAGCTGCAGGGAGAGGAGTGAGGCTACTAATGTGATGTCGCCGCGGCCGGGCGGACAGCGTCCGTGGTGGGAAGACACGCCTTGAGGGGATTTGCAGCATTTTTGAGAGTTAGCACAGGCAGATCTTGGTTTGGGGCGACTTTGTAAAACACCAAGTTGTTTGTCTTCAAAACGTTCCTCTGCTAACACCACACATGCTCTCGTGACCAGCGTTTCACGCCCTCTTGTCTGTAACATATGAATAAACATTACAAACGGGGCGCACGGCACGCGCATCACCATACAAGGGTCAAAGGAAAACATAATTGGCAGACAGTGTTATTTGTGACATGAAGGTCTCAGCTGGCTATGCCGTGCAAATCCCATACCACCCCTGTCCAGTGAAAAATCATCGACTTCCACATGCATGTACAGGCTTTCATAACATTTCCAAAAAAAACTTTCACAGGTCCAGACACCTCATTAAGGATTTTGAAATAGACTATTTTGCACGTGTGCCGTGCTGTGCGTAATCTAAATTATTTATTTATCCCACTGATTTGCGCTGTCTTGTGCTGCATTAAGAGATTACCTGCACCAGAAATAAAATGTGCATGTGTGCCCAAATGCGTAACAATTAGTTGCACCTGTGTAAAATATAGAAGCATTAACAATCAATTTTTCATTCAGCGGCATTGTGGATTTAAAGAAAATAACTTTTCGATGTTTGTTTTTTGTTTTAAGTTGAAATTAAAACACAGTCTGTTGTCAAATGGCCATCTCTCTCTCTCTCAATCAGTGCGATAAAAAGAATCGTAAACACAAGCTGAGGATCGTAAAAGCTTCCGTCCATTTACATTATTTGGGCGACGCTTAACTTATCTGATTGCCCACACGTCTATGCGACACACTGTGCTCTATATTCATATGGGTAAGTATACCTTACGTGCCAATTGTCTTTAAAGTACTGATATTCTAGCCGGAGCATCACTAATTTATCCACACAAACGGCTAGGAAGTCTACATTGTGTGGGATTTCGTGTGTGTGTGTCCAGACACTGAACACGCTCAGATTGTTTTATTGTCACACACACACACATAGTCTGTGTCTGCTGTTTAAACAGTGCTCTCTCCTTTAAAATGCCGAATTTCCGATCTGTAATTTCAAAATAATCGTGATTCAAAACACCCGGAACCGCGGCTAAACTATGATCAAAACAGTCAAAACATTCTTCAGCACTACACAACATCAGATCCCGGTTAAGCAGAACCCACCCGATAACACCGAGTGGCCGTGTATGGATATTTTGCCAAAACTTGCCATTTGAACTTGAGCTGGGCATGAACCCTTCCAAAAACCAAACGACATTCTGCAGACCCGAATTAAAGCCCCAAGTCACCATAAACAAGCTCATTAACTCAAATCAACTCTCAATAACTGTCACTTTATATATTCGTGATACGAGAGAGAGAGATGCCCGTTGAAATTATCAGTAAAGTCCTCATTTCCCCCCCAATTCATCAACCGTGTTAATTAAATAATATAAACTGTGTGTGTGTGTGTGTGTGATTTATCGGCATTGTGCTTATGTCATGTGATCCCAGGAACATTCTGGGAAAAGAAGATGAAATGATGTCGGGGGGACGAAGGAGGAGATAGGATGAAGACAGCTGACAGATGATTTTAAAGAAATTACGCGTCCACTCTCTCCCAAAGTCGGCGACGCAGGGTGTACATGCTGCACACGATCGCAGGAGCAGGCACAACCTGTGGACCTTCCCCTCGCCGAGTCATGCAGCGCTTGTGTGTGTGTGTGCGTGCATGTGTGTGTACCCGGGCTCAGAGCTGCCCCATTGAGATCCACGGTCTGTGCGTTTGAGTCTATTACGCCGCCCAAGTCCTCCAGCTCTCTCCTGCCCCCCTTTTAGCCTAAAGCAGGGGCATCCAGAGACACTATGCCAAAACACACATGCAGATATACACCCCCAGTGCGCGGTATCCACTATGTCAAATTCAAAATAATAACAGATCACAGTCAGCAATTAATTTACATCACATCCCGATACTCATCATCGTCAAAGACAGTAGCTGCTAGACCTGAACACAAAGTTCGCTATTTGAGTGTGTACACAATTCGACCGTCGGGTGTATTTCACCCTAAGCTCGCTGCCTGTGCGGGGAGGTTTTAAAGGAGAGAGCTGCCAAGCTGTTCTCATTTAAAATGGCCACAACTTTTTTTCGCGTATCGTGAACTGGCAAGATTAATTTTTGGCTTAATAAGCCTCTTTGACACACACACACAACTAAAAGTCTGAACATTTTAAATGTTCAGTCAGTGACTGTTTTCACAGCTGTACCGCATCTATACTAAAACCCGAAAATGGGTATCAGCGGTCACGTGCGTGCGTGTCATGTGAGTAAGTGCATGCGTACAGTGCATATTTCACCAACAACAAGCATGTTCATATCAGGTTCCTATCGTCCACCTGCACACCTGCAGGCCGTGACAGTTCAGATAGTGGGCTGGTTTGACAGCCATTTTGCGTGGCGTGCGTATCTTTTAAAATAAATAAAGTTATTATCAATTGTGGGAGTACTGTAGCAGTGATGTCCTCTGACAGATTCTCCGGCATATCACTTTTATAGGTACAAAACCAGACAGAAGCAGAGCGATAGTCTCCCTCCTCTCTCCACAGTCTTCTTCTGTTTACCACGGCGGGTATTGTGCTGCGCGGTAATATATGTACTCGACTTGACATCACTGTATCTGTCTCCGCCAGCCGTGGCATCAACGTACAGGTTCAACTATTTTAAATGCGACACCACCTCTCCACATGCGTAGCCAGTGTTTGGTCTCCGCGTCAACTAAAATGCCACTGGCCAATGACTTAAACAATGCCCCATTCAGATGTTTGAGATACCATTCAAATAAATGTAACTGAAAAATAAAATAAGATGTAAGATACAGTATCAAAAAGACCTCTGTAAGTTAGTCTCTGTGGCTGTATTTATTCCTCCCAAGTCAATAGATTCCACAATGCACACACCGTCAAAAAACTGTTTTAAACAATTTGATGAGCTGAGTCTATTACAATCCTGGGGGCAATGCACTGGAACGAGACAGATCACCAATCGCCAAAAAAAGAAATTAAAAAGAGTTTATATATATAATCCCCTGAGTCTATTCATAATATATTTACAGCCGACTAAAGAAACTGAAGCTCCAGTGTTATTTAGAACATCATGAATTGATGGCAAACCTTCTCGATCATTAATATCAAAAGGCAGCGCTTGAAGAACGGCCTGCCTTTAAATGTCCGTGGGTGCATTTAAATAGTTCTTCTGTTTATCAGTATCCCTTTATTGGCACAACGGTTAGTGGTCGTCAACAGGTAGTATAGACCCAGTGTGTACCGATTTTTGAGGCGTCGGCCGGCCTAGCCAATAGTCCTGATGGTGGCAACACAAACCGAATTTGTCATTTAGCGCTCTGGCAAGATACCGTCGGTATGTTCCGAGCGCAAAGATTTCTATCAGATTGCTAATTAGATTTTGGTAATAGCCACAGCTACACTTTTACGGGCTGCCGTCTGAAATCCCTGATCTGATGTGTGTTAGCGAAATCGGCACGTGTGCCGGCGTCTGAAGCCCCAGCTAACCCATTGCAAGGCACCGTATAAATGAATGATCATTTGAATAAGCTGCCTAAATACAGGTGCACATCAATCACCTGTTACTGTCCAGGATGGAAAAGAGCTCTGTGCTGATCAAGAGTGTGTCGAAAGATCGCACTAAAGAGGAGTACATGTGTTTCCAGGTGATGCTACATCATAATAATGATAGGATGAAGACATGTAGCATGGAGTTGTTCTATTTAAGACTCTTGCCAGAGGGATCCCTCACCAGCAGTGCAGTCTGAGCTCTAATATTAATATGTGTCCCATCAGACGTCCTTGGCACTTGTGTGTGTGTGCACACTAAAGTTGTTTCTTCTCTCTCTCTCTCTCTCTCTCTCTAACGAGCCGTGTCCGTCCATCATCATCATCTGCGTGAAACAATGGCCCGCGTCGTCCCAGCTGAGTCTATTCCCCACAGTGACAAGCTGATATTCTGAAAAACGAAACCGTTATTGTTTTTTATATATATATATATATATAGTTTAGAAAATGTTCTGGCCCAAAACTTCTACAAACAAGACATTTGAGGAGACAGTGCTTGCACGCACACACACACACACGCACAGAACACATTCATTAAGGGGGTTTCTTGCACTTAAGGCACACACAGGCAACCACAGATCAGAGTTTAATCGAGCTTATTTGACCTTCATGTGTCTACTGTTGTCTGTCTGTCTGTCTGTCTAATGTGTAATGAAAACCTAGACTATAGTTTGGACCACGCACTACCAGAAAGACCTGATATACCTTATCAATTAAAGGATTTTACCAACACCATTAGCCTCGCAACGTTTTCCACTTGCTGCGGATAAAGCTCTCTCCTTTAAAATGAAAAGTTATTGATCCCGAAGGTGGCGATGATCAGACGCCTTCGGCTTTCAAGGTCGCCAGCAGGTGGGCAGGAGGCAGTGTTAGAACCGTTTGGTTTACTCTGCCTCTCATGCTCTTTGATCAGTGGAATAACAGGCCCTGTCGCTAAGACTGGCTATAGTTACCTGTTGCTCAAATCAAATTAAAGCTAAATTCTGCAAATCACAAGCTAAGAAGGTTTGAATTCACTGTGCACTGTATTCAAAAAAGTGCTGAATGGAGCCGGCAAACAACTTTATATATATATAATGACGATAATATGGTTTCTGTAATTACAAAGAAGGCCCTATATCTGCCCAACTGCTGCTCTACAATCGAATATGTGTATGTGTCTACGGCAAGTCATACACACACACACTCCAGAGACACAAAACGCTCTTTGGATATAAATGGCTGCATAAGATGATATGTGTCTTGGACACAGGACAGAATGAGGTCCACAGTGTTGCCGCGGTAAATACGATATCCATAATTATTCTCCACACAGTTTGAATGACATCACAACTGCCCAAGAGTGTATTATTAATAATAATAATAATATCGCCGCTCTGGCACCTCCCCATAGCATCCTCTGTCTCTCTCTCTCTCTCTGAAACGGAAACAAAACCAGAATCAAATTATGTTTTCAATGAGCCAGCTGCAGAATGTCTCCATTAGTGACTCGATGTCTCATGATGCCACACGAACACGGGGACATACCAAATATAAATGGAAGATTTGAGTTGGTGATCATAATAACACGGACTGCGGTATGTGTTTCCTCATCTGTATGTCACAATACAGACATCAACACCCCGATTCAAACCTTCTTAGCACGCATAGCACGCGTGATTTTTTTTTTTTTTTTTTTTTAATATGGTTCTGTGACATTGTCTAGGAAAGTGGCTTATTTGACTGTTCCATTCCGGTATGTCGAGTCCTGTTCTGTTCTGTACGAAAAAGCGACCGAAACATGACAACAGATTAAGACATGTAGAAATGGTATCGCCAAGTCTCATCTCTCACTCAGACACAATTATTCCTTTTTTGTGTTTATTTTTTTTAATCAATACAGCCCCAATCGCTCGAGATTTCTCGTGAAACCAAAAAGTCTAGTTTCCTGGCTGTCAACCACATTGACTGTATATTATTATTAGTTTGCCTTCAATATCCTCCCGTTTGCAGATGTATTACGATTTGGGTGTCGCTACATGTGATACCCGACTGTGCACCCATTCAGATGCCCAAAGCATAAACAGTTTAAAAGCAAAGCTGGAGGTCCTGACAGTGATAGATAGAGTATAATAAATTAATGGGCGAAATGTGAATTTCCCTCATCGGTCATGGAAGTGTCGACCAGCACATACACCACACACAATTGAAAAAATACATTTTGACGACTCGTTTTAAAAAAACACCCAATTTTATCCCACCAGGAATCAAAAAATGTGTTTTCCTTAAAAAATAAATAAAAAAAATGGCAAAAAGTTCCAGAGCACAATTGGCTGCATCTACATCAGCTGAGCGACATCTGAGAGGAAATTCAAATTACTACCCCATTGACATATTTTAGACGTCTGACAAATACATATCAAGCAAAATCAGTTGAGAGAGAGAATGGAACAAACACAAACAGCCGACATCACGACAAATCAAAATAACTGGAGTTGGTCCCATGCTAGTTTTCCCCTCATCAAAATTTGGAGCGTTATTTGAGCAAGCTTATTCGGGATTTCCCGGAATGCGCCAGCGATACTCTGAGAAATTAAATTACGTGATATTTTTTTTTTGTCATTTGTAGCTTGCGAAGCCCCCCTGCCCACAGATCTTGGACAAGAAGCCCCGTCTCTCTGTCTGTCTCTGTCTGTCTCTCAAGCATGAACTGATTAGATTTTGGTCTTTTGCAAAAACAATGATAGTCTCACTCAGACTCCCGACCCCGAACCTCTCTCTCTCTGTGATGGCTTTGTGAAACTGCCCCGCAGTGTCTCTGGTCGGTCGGGGGCCCCTCCCACAGTCTTTTTAACAACAAGAAATTCCTAAATTTATTGTGTGGCAGAACATACCCAAGCATAACTTGGTTGCATCGAGCGGATATCACAGACATCTCGATTAGTGATAAGGAGCTATGTCAGCGCGCAAAGCGCTCTGGTGTGTGTGTGTGCTTCTGGAGATCTTCTTCCACAGAGGACGTGGGAGCTGACAAAAACATGCAACACAATTGTGAAACTGAATAAAAATATTGAATAAACTTCAATTTCACATAGGACCAACAGAAATGAGTGTAAGTTACACCCCTCACCCAGCCTCAGACTAAACAAGTCAAATAAACCCCCTTAACAGCATCAGACAGGTGTAAACAAAGAGCGATAACGGACATGGTTCCCGACGTGTTCGTGCATAGATTTGACTTGTCACTGATAAAGACTTTGATGATGGTCATATTTCAGAGGTGTACAATATATCATGAGAGACAGACGATATGGATTTTTACAGCCGATGTTTTGGCTAATCACAGTCTATTGTCAAGACGACCGACAGACATTATGATCCCAGTCCGCCCTCTCACACACTCCGTTTTTGGCATCAACTTAACTCAAACTCAGTCAGTGTGTTCATAGAATGCAGGGGCATCTCAAACTGTAGCAAGTCTGTGATGAGTTCTTCAAATTATTTTGTGCTCATTTATTATTTTATTTCAATGTCAATCATGTTGCTCTGCTCTCACACACACACCCCCAAATTTTTAAGATGTCTGCAAGATCTCCAAAAGTCTTTGTTTAACCCATGGCCATGGGTTATTACTCACTCCACTTTAATAATCTGAAGTGAAATCATCTCCAAAGGGCTCCTCTGTTCTTGTTTGAGCAAATTGCCCTCTAATCTCCGTGCCCGGTATTAATGTTCACCTATATTAATTAATCGTTTGGCATATTAATGAATTAAACAACTGTAGTTCATCGGTCGGCCATGGATCGAAAAAATACCTGGCAGGTGATTGTCCATTTGGACTCTTTCTTAATTTGCACCGTTTCTCCGACCGCGATTCCAAATTGGGCTTCAAACGGCCCAAATCTGCATACTTGAAATAATAATCCGAAATTATGTCATAAATTACAGTGACTACCTGAGATATCGCGTAGCCACATGTATGTTTTGTTTCGGTAGCTCAGTAGTTACAAGTCCGGCTTCCTCAGTCTGGACAGATACCCCACCCAAAAAAATAAAATCTGGCCACTCACTTGAACATCCACAGAATATTCTCTCTCTCTCTCCTAGTCAGTCAGTCCCTGCTTTGTATCCGACAGGTATGTCTCTTCAGGCCTCACGCCCATCCTAGAATCATGGATAGCTCTAATGTTGGTAATTTCAGTTTCAGTCGGTTAGGACACATGAATTTATATAGCTGCTGTCTGCAACGACCTTGACCATGAGCAGAATCAGTTGCTTTTAAAACAAGTCTCAATTCATGTTTGATTATTGAATCAAAATATGTCTAATCTGCTGGAAACTGGGTCAAATTGTTGTATCAGCACTGGGATTTGGTCTCTCTTCCACAAACAAGCTAAGAAGGTTTGTAATTGCACATAATTTCCCCGGTGGCTGAGGATGGTGGTTTGACGTGCAGCAGGAAAAACGGCTCATATCCAGCAGGGCCGACACACACACACACACACTGCACTCTGCACTGACACTGTCGCACTTATTACTTTTAGCTGCGTTGTTTTTTCATCAAGGAGCTGAGTCTATTACAAACCTTAGAATTGTTTAAGTTGAATTCAGATAGATATTCGGTGATTTGAAAAAACTTATGGGGAGACAACAGGCTGCATCAGGTCGCTCAAATGGTGAGAAAACTGGCATCAGAAATTAAATTAGCTCAAAAGAAAGTTTGAGAAGTGTGTGTGTGTATATCATCTAAACTGGGTCAGCTGGGATGTGGCTCCGCCCGTGGCTGAGTCTATTACAAACCTAAATTAGTGCCCTGTCTAACCCGAATTGAGACATATTTATTTTTGCTTTACGCCACCACTCAGTAGTTGTCAATTTCATGACCAGTGGCCAAGTCAATTTATTTTATCCGCGAAATCGCATCACGATGCATCTCACGTTCTGAGCCTGCCCCGCATTGTCAATGCGTTAAAATGCATATTTTTACGAACTCCAGGTGCATTAATGTGACGATCCTCCTCATCAGCATAATTTGATGTCTTGGCGTGGTTAAAATGCGGTTTCTCAGAAATTCATACCACTCGAAATTGGTGGGGTAAAAACGTGCAAGAGCACACACACACACGTTTTATGAATCAGAAATCGAAAGCTTCGCAGACTTGTGAACTTTAATGTCGCCAACAAATCACCAATGCTAGAGCCGAATGACTGTCTAAAAGTTACTGTTTGAGGCATCTGTTGTTCTATCACTGCCCTGCAACGGCGGCATGATGTGATTTTTCATTCTTTTAAGACACGGATTATGTGTAAATGGCCGAACGTAACATATCTTCGACGGCTGTGTGAAGACCAACAAAAATTTTGGGTCTTTTCAAACCAGATTTAGAAAAATGACATTATAACGGTTGCGCACACCCATGTGATTTGAGTGGAAGACAAGACTGTCTCATCCACATCGCTTATTGTGGCATCCGACATCCCAGGGTGTCCCCGGCAAAAAGGGCACAAGCCAGACTGGATTGCAGGATGTTGGGATCTGGCCTGGTGCTCCAGATCATTTTGGTGAAAGAAAAAAAGTTGTGACTGTCACGGGCGACCCGGGGCCGATAATAAAACAATACACGAGATTTATAGTCCTCTGCAAATCACGATGCTGGAGGCGTGAACCACCCTGCTTGAGCTGAGTCTATTGACAAGGCGGTACGAGTGGACAGCTCTTTGCGACCAAGAGCCAGCCTAACAGTGTGTGTGTGTGTGTGTGTGTGTGTGTGGTCTATTTAAACATTCAAGTGCAAACCTTTATGCCCGCAAAATATCCTTCTGAACGTGTGTCTCTGGTCCGATTACAGACTGTTAAATCATTTCACTTCCTATATATGCTTCACAATAAAGGCATCTCGTTTGCGAGAGGAAAGCTTTTAATATGAAGGAGCTTAAGATTTTGTTCTGTATTCAAGATGCCGCACACACTGCACAGAGAGGGCAGATATTTTATTATCATTGCTGTCTAAATTGTTTGAACACAGTGTTGGGAATGATACTTTTGTGGGATGTGCAAATATTCACAACACAGACCATTATGGACAATAGGAATCAATCAATTTAGCAGTGGAGACAATACACGAAAAACAACACTGAGCACGTCAAAAACTATTTGAGAACGTGTTCCTCCACACGCGCTCAATCAGAGGCATTTTGCGAAAGTGATGCCAGTAACCGGGCCAGTCGGTGATCGGATTAGATATAAATAGAGTATCAAACAAAAACACATCATGGCCTTCGCTAGCCTATTGTTGCTTTATCAAACCAAAATCAATTGACTGAAATAAAACTCACGGATGCTGAAATGTGTCGACTAGCTCATGCGACCACACACGGGGTCCGGATTGTCTTTTAAATTGACAAAATGCCAGCCGTTTTTCAATCAATCGCAATTCAAAATGGAAAAACACCGGTGTCGTGTCCTCTCTATATCCCTCTGTCCAGAGCTTCTCAAATGCCTATTCATGAGGGCACAGAGAAAAATCGAATTCAAATAGAGTCCGTGTTTCTGTGTGGATCCATCTTTTGCAGCACCCATGCACAACAGCAGCTTCACAATGCAGCTTCTCCGAGTGGATAAATCGCAAAGTGCGTACTTCTGCCGCTCACATTGTAAAGCGCTTTGTAGGAAACCCTGTCTGCAAGCAAGAAATGACAAGTCTGCTGGTCAGATGAAAACAGAACGATCCAATCAAATCACCCGCACAATTGGCTATCATTTGGCATCTCTCTGCCATAGTCTCTCTCTCTCTCTCGAAAACGGGAATCAAATCAACAAACAAGCTACGGTTTTTGAGGTGAAACGTAATTAAACAGCACCCTGCATTGCTATTTAAATGTAGTAAAAATATTTTCAAAGGGCACAAGGGATGCAAGAATCATTGCGTGTGCGCAAATTATAGACATCAGCCTCTTTTTCTATACATGTGAAACACCGTTTCCAGTGGTTTTCACACCTCGTCTCCTTTAAAATGTTTTGTTTTGGCTTATTGATTTTTTTGTTTTTTGTTCAGGTTTATGTATTTCTGAATAGACGTCCTCTGAAGAGGCAGGGAATTTCATCAAATCCTGGGGAAATGTAGGACATTTAGCTTTTCCATAAGCGTGCATCTCTGTTAACTTCAGGTTTAACCCACATTCAATAGTTTTACTACTAGAGGGATCTACAGTATCCTGTTGTAGCATATGGCTCTAGTCGAGCCCATGCCACTTTGCTCATTACGTAGTTTAACATTTTGAGCATGCTTTGGTTTCAGTGGCGATGCAAAATGCTTTTTATCAGCGTGCAGAAGTTGGCCGGAGTCAGCACATGCCTATGCATCAGTGGCTTATGAGGCACCGCTGGCTTTACAAATAATTAGGCCTCCCCCCAGACCCTCCCTCGATAGAAAAACTCGCCTTCAAATCTGTACACGTCTTTGTTCTTTCGGGTCGCGAGAGAGTGTGTCCCTCTCCGCGGCTTCTTTTCGGGTAATTGTCTGTCTATGGCTGACTGTCACAACCATTTCAAACGTAGCCTAGTAATTCGGCATAGCGACGCTGAATGGAGCGCCCCCTGCTGGAAGTCACAGCGGATGGCCCTACAAATGGTCTAATCCAAATTAAGTGATGATGTGTTTGAGTTCATTTTAAAGGGTTGAGACAACAAAGAGGAGAGAAGAGAACACAAAACCAAACGAGGAGCCGATTTGATCGTTTAGGCGTGAGTGTAGCATGGGCCAAGACTGCAGAGCTCAACACAGCCTTTTTTAGAAGTTTGGGTTGAGCAGCGACCGGGGCGGCAGGGGGGGACATAAAATGCAAGCGGCTAGAGCTAACCCTCAGTCATCACTCCTCACGTCTCAAACCACAACTTCATCTTAACGTCAGCAGATCTAGCCTGTGATTTGGTTTTGGAGATTCCAGTCTCGCTCCATAGAGACGTCCTATAACACAGTTGGTTAGCACATTGACCACAATGACCCATTTTCAGGCCAAAATGGCAGCAGGACCCACTTCTAAACCGACTTCCCAGCGTATTTGGTCATTTTTTGCCCAAATTTCTTCAGGCGCTTATAGCCAATGAGTGCGCGCGCGTGCGTGCGTGAATGGCATGAATCCAGGATGAGCATTAAACAGCAAATCTTAGCATTGCGTTGCGTTGCAGCTGTTCTCCGGTTTTGCTGAGCCTCAAATGTCTCCGTCCGCTTGGCAAAATGGGCAGAGTGTTCCCTGTGTGCGAGGAACAGCGGCACTTGCAATCCTTTCTAAATATGACATTATTCTAAAATAAGATAATGGCAGTTTGGCAGTATAACACGGCTCACTACTGCTATAAAATAAGACGATTTCTCCGCTTTCTCGGTATTGCCTAGTCAAACCCGTGATTTGTGTATTTGTTTGAACAAAGATCGGATCGGAAACGCATTTTCTGTTTTTTAAGGTTGGATAGTTATTTTGACGCTCATGCAAGATCTATGAAAACAGCTGTTAATGATCCAAAACAAGTTTGGCCCGCCTCTAAGAGCAGGGAAGCATGCATGTATGAACAGACTTCCGATAAACGAGATGAAGTTATCAGCAGTATTACAGAGGATCTCCGGATAGAATGGCGTTATCTGCTATGATTGGCCACTCACTGTTCTTGGAGCCATGGTCTGTCTGAGATACTATGTATTCAAAGTCATCATCATTTCACGAAAGTGGCCCCCGGGACGAGAAGAGTCGAGATCGGTTTTATAGGCTATATTTGATCTCACACCGGCCAGATATCATCCATTTTGTAACATTGAAGAGTGTTGGGCGACAGAGAGCGCAAAAATGTGTCTCTAAACCGAGAAGGCGATCAGATGAATATTGAAAGCACAGTAAAGGTTTGAATTTGGCTGATACCACCAGTTTTGTAATTTCCACATAAGCCTCCCCTGGCTACGACCTCAATAACACCCAGTGTAAATATCAACTCCCTTCCATGCCAGCACCATGCTGCTGCTCTTCTTCGCTGAGCCGCGGTCTCGACTAGGGGATTTATGCAGGCAGACAATTTATAGGATCAGAAAGATGAACAGCACTGATCTGACAGAACAAAACCTTTTATTATCTTCTGTAGGTGGCGTAATCAGTTATTTATTAATTTTAGCTTGCAAACTGATGGTTCTGATCTCGTCATGAATCATATTTAATTTAACTCAAAATAATTGTGAGATATCCAGGCAGTCAAACAATAATGTAAAATAAATCAGCAGTTAAGACTTCACTTGATTCCCCCGGGGATCATTAAAGCCTCTTCCTCGTATGACCCACTCTGATTTAATCAAAGTGACAGATCGCGGGTCCCAGACTGCAAAATACCAAATTCGCTTTTTTTTTAATACTTAAGATAGGAAGTTCATTGAAAATGTGTGAAAATCTCTCTGGGCTCGTCCTTTTTGGGCACATATTTAAGCAACTATTCTTAGAAACCGTTTACAGTTATTTTATATATTGGACAACTGCCTGACCACAAATGACTGGTTGGAGAGAGCTGAGTCTTAATTTGATTCCTGGAAACTGGACGAAAAGTTCCGGATGCTGCAGCACTTTCACATACCATCTGAAGAAAGTCTTATTTGAACCACAAAAAAATGTCTCTGTGACCCTGCAGCACATCTAGGCTCGCTCCGAGCAGGAGTTTTTGTTTTTGGTATTTTATTTTTAAACACACGCCTCTCTCTCTTTCAGCAGTCATGGTCGAAGTCCCTCATCAAACTGAGCGGACAGTGCCGGCAGCCTCGTCCGCCCCATATTTTTATAGGAGATGAGTCTTGTAAACATTCATTCATTCATTGGCTGACAGGACAGGCGCAGATGGGAGTCATGCTCAAACGGAGATTCCTGTTTTTCGCCTTTCTCGTTTAAATGAATTGTGTATGATTTGGTGACAGAAAGACACGAGACGGTTGAGTCAGTGTGTGTGTGGCCGCATCGGCCGGAATCATGGAATTTGGACTAACACTGTATTTTCTGCTAGATTTTGTGACATCACAAAGATTCGCGCTCGCAACATTTTGTTTCAAATGGGGGCCGTCTTGCTTAACCAGAAATGGCCACGCTACCGGCAGAGGAGAGAGAGCATAATACGCCCGGGCCAGTTTTTGGGGTGTTATCACAAAGGGATTCGACAGATTTGAAGATGTGACGATATTTTCCGGAGACAAAAAAGCGGCATCAGATACGTGGTTGCCAAGTCCTGATTCGCCATTATCTGAACGATGAGGTGGGGCTATGTCGTTAAAACATATATTTGCACATTTTCATGTCGGCTAACGTTTCTGATATCCAAGTTAGGCTCAGCTGGTGGTTTGTAATAGACTGATAAAAACCACGATGATCCGATGCCAGGCCCTGTCTAGTCAAAGCCTTCTGCATCTCCTGTACCCAATTTGGGCCGTTTGTATACAGTATTCCTTTAAAACACAAGGCCCCCAGGTGAAATTCGAGACCCACGCAAAGATGAGAAAGCTGAGTCTGTTACAAACCAGATGGCGCTGTTGGATCACTGTTTGTCAAAAGTGTTGTCAATGCGAGATTTACTATGAAGGCCCCTGAGCACCTCAGTCACATTAACTGAAATACAGACGCTCAGGAGATCGCCTGCACATGCATAGACAGACACAAGCAAACAGACACATACGCGCATTATCAAAAGAGTTTTAAGCTTGGAAACAAGCCAACCAGCTACGAGATGAATCGTGACCATCAACATAAAAATAAAAGTGTTCCAAACAATCCGGGCAATAGCTCCAGCATTCAGTACTCTCTCCAATTGCTCGAGTGACATCACATGCTCGCAGGGTGACTCACCTCGATTCTGGTCTTATTTATAATTGTACTTGACAAAAGAATACATTTGCATTATAGAGAGCGGGCGTAAGTGTTTGTTTTGTTTCTCCTGATATAATAGTGCCAGCGACGCCAAATGGCTCTTTCAGGATCACACTAGATCTAGATTATTGATCGTCCAACATCTGTGCTGACAGCAGCCATGTCCCGTTGAGGCTCGCCATGGGAGCAGCCATGTGTGCATTGTCTTTTTTTATTTGATAAAGAAAAAAAAAATAGATGATTTGAGTGAAGTACATTAGGCTGTAGCGACAAAAAAAACGTCGTGCAGATATGGAGATTATTTCAAAACCAGTCTCACTGTTTCTGAGATCCACACAGCAATAAGAGGCACGGCGATCCAGGGGAAAAGTGGCTTACAGTACTTTCAGGATAAGCTTTGATACCGCAGATCACGCGCAACAACCACTATAGATGACAATAGACCACTTGGCGCCTCAGATCAAACATGAGCTCGCACAGATACAATACCGAGAAACTATATCATCAGTTTCGGCGCTAGATGAAATATCATAAAATATCATGAATAGAAAATGAAAATCGTCAAATCGTTAACAGTCAAGTTAACTAGTAATATATTACATATATAAACAAAATCGATTTTCAGTACTAGTCTGTTCACACACACACACACACAAAAAAAAGCGAATTGAGGGTGCTAAGTACGAGATAATTAGTATGAACATTCTCATCTCGACTCGTAGAATCATGATTGTTTTGAAGAGAACACACTTTAAGTCCACATTGGCTCTGACCGGTCCGCGGCCCGTTACCTGTGTTAGCTTTAAAACACAAACGAAAACACGAAGAAATGAATAAATACATACAGTTATACAAAGATGATCAACACTAATATCACACTAGCCACTGACAAAAATGTGCAATGTCGGTTTTTATGATTAGAAAGTCATCGTGCGTGTAAAACGGCCTGGCCTGCAAAAAAAAAAAAACACGTCATCATCATGAGATGGACCCGGAGGGGGGCGGTGATGATGATCACCAGCCGTATTAGAGACGGCCTAATATTTTCTGATAATTGTGTCCTCTTGTGTGTGGAGTGGAATAAACCTGTGGACCTGTGGATGAAAAAGCGTCTTGTCTTTGGTCTAAGTCGATGTTTGACGTGGCTAACAGCAGCGCGGCTAACGTTAGTGCGTCATTTTTTCAGTGGAAATGAGTCGACGTTGCATTTTTACACCAAAATACAAAAATCAGCCGCATCCGAATGATCTCTTCAAGTGCTAAAAGGATTATGTTGTCTAAGACTCTTTCTAGACGAGTGAGTGTAGATGTTTACATACAGTGGCAAAAAAGGTCGATCTAAATTAATGTGTAATGGTAACACAACCTGCAAGATCACAAATTCAAATATTTTTGGCTATAAAGATGATTTCATTTCACTTTATGGTGAATTAAAAGCAACTGAAACATGTCATCGAGTCTCTTTTTACGCACTCTGATTATTATGAAGACCGAAATGGGCGTGATCCGAGCAAGGGGGCCGGGTCTGCTTGTGCTGTGCTGATAATAAGAGGTTTGTAATATACTCAGCTCTCTCCTCCAACTGAGGGGAGCAGTTTGGGTGGCACGCACGCACGCGACAGAGAATGAGAAATATAGACGCACATCACGCCGTGGAGTGGGTGAGAGTAGGCAGTGGCAATCAGACTTGATTGTGACGCCACATGATGTGTGCGTTGGTTTGGTGAAGATTGGACAAAATGCTCTCTCCTTTAAAATGCTTCTTCGGGCGCTTCACTGCAACTGTGAGTCTGTTCAACTGTAGCACGCCATCTAACCCTGCCTCCCTGCGGCACAGCGAGTCTTGATTCTAAAAGGGCACTACAGCCGCGCGCCGCGCGATTTAAAAAATCAAGAAGTTATGGTTGCTATGAGTACAAATTGCGCCACTGCTTCATGTCCGTGGCAACGAAATGACAGTTGAAATGAGAGAGAGAGAGAATAAAATGACTATTGCTCAGTCCAGGGTGCAGGTCTGGAGTGAAAAGGGCCTATATCCCACTGCGCTGGGCGGTCAGTCCGTCTGGGTCCATTATAAAATAACTAAAATCGGTTGCTGAAATTGACCGTGTGTGTGTGTCAGCTCCAGCCAGATGTGACCGATGTGCTGCAGACTACGACCCCCAAAGCAGGAGTTGCTTCAGGTGTTGGCTGACATTTCCAGATTATAAGACCTCCGTCTTGCTTGGCTTTTCTAGGGATTTTGGATACTCATCCGTGTCGACAGCATGGACATGGACAGACAGACAGACAGACAGACAGCCAATTCGTGCAAATGATTTAATTGCGGCTGATGGCCAACGTGAAGTCATCATAAAAAATAAAAAAAAAGAGGTGAAATCCAGATCCAACCGTTTTCTGACGAATACCGCAATCAAATTTGGAAGCAGAAAAAAGAGATAGGAATTCTGCAAGGGAACATACATCTAAGGCTTCTCTCTCCCTCACTGTACCGTGTGCAGCCGATCTCCACTCTCTGTACACAGCCTGACCATTCACACAAAAAACTAAAAAAATGAACATTTAATCACTTTCTCTGGAAAGCAAGAACACACATGATCTCTCAGGGCTTGAAATCCTAACTGATTCAGTTATATTATATGAGAAAGATGAGACATTCACTTGCTTCCACGTCACGTCAGCACAGAGTCGGCCGCTAAGAGAACAAGTCGCGTTCGGGTTCAACACTTCGCTGCCGCGTCCTTCTCTCTCTCTGTGTGTGTGTGTGTCTCTGGCAGGAGTCTCTCACCATTCATGCAGGGCTTATCTTCATCAGCCGCAGTTAGGCACTGAATTGAAGAGCTATAGTGACACTTTTGCCGTGGCAAAAGCAGCAGTTGGCTCTGTGTGCAGGCCTGCTGTCCTCCCAGCTCTTTGTTCACAGAGCTGCTGTAACAGTCCGTACATGATTATTTTTTGGCTAAAGAGTCATCTTGCGTCAAACCCTCACGAACGCCACACACACACAGACACACACACACACACACACACACTACAGCGACGACAAGGGATTGATTGGTTGATGCTTGTTCTTTGTGCGTGTTCGTGTCACTGTGTGCACGCACTCGCGGGCGCACACTGACCGTTTCAAACAAAAGTCTCATCTTTTGCCTCAGACACGTCTGACACAAAGATTATTATTGCCATGGTGATTAGAAGATTGAATCTCTTCCTCTCTACTCACCTGTACAGTACCCGAGTGCCGACATATATGTGCATTACCGCGACCGACTCACCTGTCGAGTCATTATATCTCCCTGGAAGTAAAATGTAGCTAATAACCTGTGTGATGCTCTAAAGAGCCTTAATAATACGAGATGAGCCCATTTCAACTTGTATAAAGTATCTGCTAAGTGAGAAAAAAAAAAAAAACATCCAGAGTGCGAGACATGGTTTTGTTGAAGTGGGGGGTAGCAGTCAGTTCATTTGTGGACCAGTACATGCGTATTTCATTCTTGTGAGGAGCTGGGTGGAAATGAATAGTTAGTTACCCTTTAATTTCGTTGAAGGTCAGCTAATGGGGATTGACGGGGGATATTCAGACTGAAGGCTTGCCGATGATTTGAGCTAATGTGTGAAACAAGCTAAGAAGGTTTGGACAACGATATTACCCTCATTACACTCATTACAAAAAAGAATACAACTCATGATTGTCATTGTATATTGTTTGTTTCGAGGCCCACAGAATATCCTTACCATCTCCTGCATGGCCCTATCTATCTAGATTGATATAACCTTGTTCTCCATAAAGAAACATGATGAAATCATGTTATATCATCAATTGGGCATAATTTGATGTCTAGGCTGAAAGAGACGGCTATTAGTGGCTCCACACGACGCTCGTGTCTCTCAATTGTTTGTGAACTCTAATAGCCCTCTCTTTATAGCCACTCATTGTTAATGGGGGTAGTGCCTTAATCAATGACATATGTTATTTTAGGTGCCAAACCGTAACACTTTTGATACAAATGTTTAGCTAAGCACTGTTTACTGTCCTTGTGGATTTAACGTGATTTAGCCAATGAGTGCTCAAATTAGGTCCCGTTTGGCATTACACATTTGGTATTGAATCATATCGTGGGATAAGAGTTTTCTTCACACCAGGCAGTCAAAATGGCAGCTCCGTTCTGACATTAGGGCTGTGAATCTCTGACACTGACTAAACACACACAATCACCAACAGGGCAGTCGGTCAGCCACTTCTTTTCCCAGAGATGCTAACTCTCTTTCTGGAGAATATATCATATACCTCTAAAGGAGAGCATTTAAGTGACGTCACGGTCAGGGATCTGGCCACTATGACCCGGGGTCTTGAAAGATGAGCCAGAAAAATGCGATGTTTTTTTTTTCCCCCTATACTGTCTCTTGTCTTCAATTGCATTACTGTTAAGCACGCACGCACACAATGACAATAAATAAACCAAAATATAATAAATCAGACAGTCATTAAATAATTACAAAGCTTCTTAGCTGCCCAATACATTGTTGTTCAGACATTTTTAAATGGCAACTCGACAGTGGTGCAAGTCACACAATGGGGATTGGATTAGCTGCGATGACAACAGTGGAACTACAGCCGACATGCGCGGGAGCTCTCTCCTTTTAAATGCAGGGGTGTTTTCCTCAGTCAATGTGCACAGTGATGTTGGGCCAGCGAAAAACTTTAATGAATAGTAAACTAACAGGACTACAATTGGAAATGGGGCGGCATAATTTTGAAAATTTCTAAAATGCCGACGCTAATAATCCACTCACTCTCGATGCCTAAATAAGCCCCCTCATTTCCATCGCCCCGCGGGCCCCAATTTGGGAAATATTTTCTTATGATAGGGACGGACAACAGGAATCGCCGGCGGTCCTATGTTCCCCGAAAGCTAATTTAATTCAAACCTCTCTCTCTCAATTGAACAGTAGGGTCAGTATTCATTTGGATGGCATTATCACTGCCTTACTCAGATGTCGCGTCTTCACGCAGCCATGTAACATAAATCGGTACGACAAATAAACTTAAACGTCCCGCAAGTCTTTAAAATCCCTCTCTCTCGTAGAGACACCGTTGGAAAAGGGAAAATTCAACGTAGCAGTTAGTGTGGACCTTAAAGCGATCCATCGAAACAAAACTCACGGTATCATTTGTAAATGTTTATGAATAAACAGTATCTTCATCTGCGTTGTCCTCTCGAAGGAGTACGTGACAGAGTCTAGCACTGGGAGCATCTGTGTTTGCCCAACCGCAATATTGATTTTGTCTGGGACTCAGCAGTTAAAAACACTTTTTTGTGATGTGTTGCAGCCTCTGAAAGCATGCTCTTTGGCGAAATCAGTTGAGAGTGTGTGAATGTTATTGTAATGTGCACTGGAATCCACGGACTAATCATTGAAGACAGGTGTGTGAGAGAGCTGAGTCTATTACAAAACACAAAACATGACCCTTTTGTCTGACTCCATGAGGTGTTTGTAATCCATCAATGTGTTCTGTGTACCACCACTTCTGCGGTCTGCGCTACAAGGAGTACCATTTCTGCATAAATGAAAAATGGGGTTTGCTGTGAAACATAAATCCAAATATATCACCCTGTTGATATACTTGTGAAGTCCTTTTCTCTGGCCCTTCTACTATTATTGGTGTTATAAAAGCAAACGGCAATGTCTTAGACTGAATAACATGACATCAGAAAGACATTGTCGAAAGAGACAGAGAGAAGACCGAGAGAGGGAGTCTCTCTCTCTCTCTGAAAGTGTGTGAGCTCACCTGATGCAAAGAATTTTACATTTTACATGCTTGGCAGCCCATCAATCTGATTGGATATATTCATGAACCGACACACTAGAAGATTATGCCGATTTGTTTTTGCTAATACAGCTTGGCACAAAGACATAAAGACGTGTGTGTGTGAGCTTTCTCCTTTAAAATGCATCATAAAGCGGTGTCGCCGTGTCGGCAGGATTTTTCAGATTTTTTCACTGTAAGAGAGACAAGCTCTGAAAATGAGTGTATCCTCGCCCGTGTGTTATCGAATCGGGATTAATCGAAAACTGCCGCGCTTAACACATTCAGTGCCACCACATGCAGTGGTGTCAAGTGCAGAACACGCCAGGATTCATTCTGTGTGTATCATGAGAGAAAACATACATTTTCTCTTTGGATGATTATTGTAAGGTAAAAGTAATGCAAAAGTAGTGTAAGTTCAGAACATTTTTTTTTAATGGCGATATCTCCGGAATGCATTGTAAAATCTGAACACCGGTGCACCACAGCAGCGGCGGGTCCGGCATAGACTCAGCGTCCCGCTTCATAAACAATCTTTCTTTTTTTGTGAGCACAACGACTAGAGCGCTTTTATCGGTATATAAAAACATGTTTTTGCTGTTTTTGACGCCCGACGCCCAAAACAGACACTTTAAAGGGAGAAGGATGTGAATATTCCTACACAGCCCTGACCCAAACGTCAATGATGATGTCTTCGGTTATGGCTATATATTTTCACGCTGGACCACATGGGTCCGGCCGAGTTGTATCACAGTTTCAGGCCCATTGTCAGCAGCAGGAGGTCGCTTTCACACCGGCCATATCACCCAGTCGGGGCAACATTGCCAGCAAAATAAGAGCTGAGTCTATATAAGTGAAATGCTGTCTTCTCGCAAATGGATTATGAACTGGAGTTGTCCAAGTTGCCGCCGAAAAAAATTTGGGCTTTTTCTTTGAGGTCTTGGCGTCGCCCCAGAGCGAAGTTTTTTAATTTTCTAACGTCTACCATGACAGATTTGCACGTCAGGTGAGACGTTCAAGACCTCCTATTGTCATCTCAGATACATTGGCTATAATGTAACGATCGTCAAAGGGATTAAGTTGTCACAGTATCTGATTAGTCTGACCCCTAAAATAAACCGTCACCTGGCCGCCAGATATAATTATCCAAAATCACAAATCAGAATGGTCATTGTGTGAACAAAACGCGAGCTTCATATAGTCCACACAGCGATGATGATGATAGTGTCATTGTTCTGAGTCTATTACAAACCTTGTAGAGGCTGTAGAGGATGGAAGTGGATGGAATGGAACAGGTAGAGGCCGGGTGGCCTGTGTGTGTGTGTGCATTTATATAGCGCTTCCTCTGAGGAGAGTCGAGCACTAGAACAGTCACTTTAACCAAAAGATGACGTTGTCTTGTTTCGCAAAGTCCTGGCAGGTGCGTGTGCGATTGTGTGTGTCAGTGAAGCGGTTTTAACGCGATATCTCAGTTTCGGAGACCCGTGCTGGACGCAGAATGAGCCGGTCACATCGGGCTTGTATTACTTCTATTTGCACACACACACACGATTCCGATTGACTGTAATTCATTTTAAAGAATATTATGTCGATTTTGATCGACGAGGCCACGGCTTCAGTCTATCACAGAACAGTGGAGTGATCTCTCCTGCGGAGTTGGAGGAATGGAGAAGAGGCACGCACGCGCGCACATTTTATTGAAATGAGCCATTCACTCGTGAGGAGATGCTCAATTACAGTTAACTGAGACAACTGGCCATTGTGATCATAAAAATACAAGCCCTGTTCTGTGTTTGTTAATTGAAAAAAACGGACCTGTAAAGTGGAGAGCGCCACAACACGAAAATGTTCTAAGTGAGTTAGTCCTTTAAAATGCTTGCATTTTAAAGGAGAAAACTGACCATAAACAGTATTTACAGTCAAGCTTAATCAAACGTCATCCCTTTGAAGTCCTTTCTGTGCACTCGATTTGGGGGAGGCGGTGCTCACCACTCTCATATCAAAGCTCTCAAACCGGACATAATAATACATCAAACAGCAGCTTCAGCACACTGACACCAGGTTCAGGTAAAACATCTCCATCCAGCACAGTAGAAACAACCTGTGAAATAGGCATCAATAAGCAAAGCCGGTCTATTGGAGTCTAATAGAGTTCTCAGGTGATTTTAAATTCCTGTCAACATTTGTGAGCAACTGCTGTGAATGCTAATGAGGTGAGGAGAGGGAGACAGGGGCAAAACACGGTGGTGGATCCTGAATGACTGTAGCTGTACACGCGTGTGATGAGACTGAAATCGTGTCATTGGCCATGTCGTTTTATTTGTCAGGCTGACAGTCTGCACCTCTCCTTATTCTCTCAATCGTCGTCATTATTGCCACAACATCACTAAACCCATTTATTTATTACGTAATGCGACGCGAGATCTATAAGTCCGACTGGACAACTGAAATGGCCGATGATGTCCATCTATTTAGGCTCCACTATAAAAGTATGTAGTGGTGGTGGGTGATGCAGAATGGAATTATAGCGTTTTCAGTGATGTCTCGTTGTAGCTTCATTTGATCATCAAAAGAATCTGTCCTCGGGTTGTATTTGATTCAGGAATAGTGCATGATTTTGGACAATAAAGAGTCCACAGCAAAAAGGGGAATATTTTAGTGATTATGTTTTGACTGATGGCCTAGAATCTTCGCAAACTTCAACAATCAGGGGTCCATGGAGTCGTCAATTGCAATAGCCTCAAGCTGATATGGCTTTAGGTTAAACTAGTGATAATAACCGCAGAAATGCCGCCGTGGCGTTTTATGTATTTTGTTGTATATAGCCAAGAGAACGTGCAGGACAGCCATATTTGGTTTTAGTTTGAACGCAAACGCCAGTGCCATAGTTCTTAGAACGGCATTTGAGCAAATGAGATTCTATTTATGACATGACTAGGCATGCGGACTGTCTCTATCTGTCAAAAAAATGGTGTAATAACACAGAAATGCCGATGTATTTAGTAGAATAAAGAATTGGCGAGGACAGGAGTTATGTGGTCCTCGATCTGCCAGAGATCGATTTTTTTAACTTTTTTTTCTGAGCAATTGGGTATATGTGTGTGTGTGTGGTGTGTGTGGGGTGTGGATGAGCCAGAATCTTATCGCGCTGGCCATATGCTCACTGGGAAAGAGTAAAATCGGGAACAGACTGTCTCTCTCTCTCATTCTGTCTATTATTTTCATGTTGTCAGGCCATTTCCATTTCCAGACAGTCACTTCCCTCTCTCTCTCTCTCCGCGTATGAAACCCATGACATACAACACCATGTTAGTGATTTTGTGCCGAAAGGTGTGTGTGTGATTATTTCCAGTAATCACCGGCTCGAGGCGGGAGGGCAAAAACACAATTAAATTATTTTTTCATCGCACCAGCAGAGTTTGTGCCGCTTAAAACTATATATGAGAGAGCTGAGTCTACAATTAGAGATGCTGCGATCCGATCATGTGATCGGATATCGGCGCGATATCAGCCAAAAAACATGGATCGGATCGGATCGGATTCCAGCGAAAATGACCGATCCAAGGCTCCGATATAAGCACTCCATTCCATGACTCCGCTCCAGGATTTCTATCCAGCATGCAGCAGCAGCAGCAGCAGCAGCAGCACACAGAGGCCGCGTTGAGCCTAGGATGGCCAGGGCCAAAACGTCAGACACACCCGTCCTTAACCTATGTGCGATTCGAAATCACGCGTCCGCACCATAGACTGGCAAACATGGCCGCCCCCAGTGTGGCTGTCTGACAGTTTCAAATTATAACAAAACAACCACTATTGCAATTTGCAATACATGTCCCGCAAGGTTTCTGAGATTAGGGGAAAGTCTGAGCTGGCGTTACGCTAAACCAAACGTGGGGATGAGGCAGCGGATTTGTTTTGGCGTTAACGTTAGCTGTTGTGATGATGGCTAACGGGGCTAACGTTAGCTAGCTGGTTAGGCTATCTAGTTGCAGGGCAGCGCTCCACAAGCTTGTTGTGACCAAAACCCCCGCATTTAAAGCATTTCATACTCCCAGAGCTGGCGTAAACCATAGAGAACCTCATGCATTAGCCTACTCAAAATGAAACGTCCAGGGTTTGTGTCTCCAAAATCAACTAACGTTAACGTTACATGCAAGCTAACGTAGCTAGCTGCGGAGCACTCGATCTATAAGGAAAACGAATGCGCACATAGCCTACATAATTGTCAACATCACATACATGTATTTTCTTTAATCTAGACTACAGGCATCATTTTTCAGTCAAAAGTGAAACGACACAGATATGATGGCGTATAGTGAGGCTTTCCATGCCTCACTATAGAACTGGCCCCATGCAAAATTCAGACCGCTTATATGTTGCCGTCATGCCAATAAGAAAGCAGCTAGGCTTTCGGTTCTATAAAAGCCATTATTTTTTGTATTGACTATTGAGTGATACACTTTACAAAAAAAATATATTATATCACAATAGTGTTGTCAGATTTGCTTAGGTCAGAGCTATGGAATTTTAAATCATCCATCTTTGCTCACAACATTTGCCCTTTCTTTCTTCTTCTTTTTTACCCCAGGTGTGCATAAAATACAGGTTAAGAACTTATGGAAAAGTCATGGAAATGAATTAGATGAACTAAATCGTTTACATACTATATTACCAAAGCACACACATACTAACCCTAAAAATGTTTGTTGCCTGCTAGCTATCAGACAGCATAGAGAGACTTAAATATGTGCTGTATCGGTATCGGATCGAAATCGGTATCGAATCGGGTATCGAAATTTGATCGGAATCGGATCGGTTTTGAGCTAAAATATCGAAATCGGATCGGAATTGAAAAATCTCGATCGCAGCATCTCTATCTACAATCAGATTACAGCTCGATATTTTGAAGGCGCAAGGTTGAGCTGAGAATGTATATTTCATGTTAAATTTCGCCCTTGTGATGGACGTGATAGTCTATAATTTTATATAGTGAAATTCCAATCTCAAATAGGGGAGAGCCGAGACTAGCACGTTTCTTAATTGACTGATGTCTTTGGTACCAGGTGTCAGTGTGTCAGATAATCCTGACTGGCATTGACTCACACACACACACACACCATGGCTCTTTGACGCCATGAAAGATCCCATCGTTCCAAATCGAGCCGAGTGGTGACGGGCTGTGCCAAATGTATATAGATAGATCCCGCAAAACCTGCCGTCATCCCCATTCCCAAGCAGCCAGTAGCTGAAGACTGTTTTCCACAGACAGACGTTTAAAAATAAAATAAACCCAAACTCATTTCGAGAACATCAGGTGCTTTCATTCGACCGGCGTTCGCCTGTTAAACATGGCTGCTTCGGCATCGTTAACATGAAAAAGTTGAAGAATCGATTCTGACTGAGGGCGCATTGCGTTTATAAAAAAAGGATGACATCCACGATTCTGGTGCATGACAGCATGCAGAAAACAGAGGTAGGCATATACAATATCTCGAAGTTGTGTGCGTCACCGCCTGCACAATGTCTTATTTGTGTTCAAAATTCTACATCGATCATAATAGTCTCAGTTCAAGTCCTGACCATATAAGAGAGAGAGAGAGGCAGCGATCTCTCGGTCATTCAGCTAATGGGACTGAACAAAAAGGGCATAAAAGACATTTATTTTGGAAAACAGATTCGAAAATATCGATACTCGCTTTTCTAAAATGTGGCATAAAATCTGAAGAAATTGCGGCGCCCCCGTTTTTTATATGGGTCGACGTTGGCTGACAGCTGGAGGCTCGCAGTCTCATGAACATGATGTCATCTTCAGTCCCCTATGCCGTGTGTAGCCTCATCGTTTTCAACATGATCGATCGAATGAAAAAAAAAAAAAAAATCTAAATAAAAAGAGCACTTCAAGTCGTTTGCTTTTATTTTGTATGGTTTGACAGTTATTGAAGAGAGAGAGAGAAGTGATGGTGCATGTCCTCCTCATTGAGTGTCTACACCAGGGGCCCCTTAACGGTGCACTGCAATAGGCTAATGGGAGAGAGAGAGAGAGAGACACCATCCATGCCAACTATTACAAAGGCCTCACACAATTTGCAACACAACACGTTATACCAGGTGAGCCCGTTTCTGCTATATATATTTCCAAAAAACGTCAAATTGCTGACATGTTTTGTACTGTCGAAGTCCTCTTTCGAGCAGCGCCCCCGACCCTAAAGAGTACTGCAATAATTCAAACATTTTAATTGCCATCCACATTTATGATGGGACATGCACGTGCACGTATGCCTGCAGCACAATTACCATCTACTCACTGTCTGATTTAGATATATGAGCTAAGCGGGACAGAATTGCTGACTCCAGTGTGCGGTGATCGGACTCTGTTTCACATTCAAAATTGCCCCTGATTCAGAATCTATAGCGAGGCAGAATTCAATTGTGCTCAGTGAATGCAAGCTAAGAAGGTTTGAACTTTTTTTTTTAGGCTTCCTGAACTACAGAGCTGGAGCAGTTTCTTTGGATCTATTTCCGCAGAGACTATATTTCACCGATAAAGCCATGGAAAACATCTGGATTATTGTAAAATATTTTTTGCAGTGTGTACATTTATTAGCGATTTATTTGACACACGACAAAATTTGAAATGGGGTAATGTCTTGCAAAATTCCCCGTGTGGAGGACTCTGTTCGCTACGGCTAGGCTGAAACAACCAATTTCAAAAATCCGACACCCGCGCCGTACCACAAAGAGAACACATAGGACTATACACTGAATAGTCTTTATCTGTCTGTCACACACACCCGACTGCCAGATCCAAACTTTTGTACAATGCCCGTCTTGGGCGTGCGGATGTCTTACTAAACACAATTCTGTGAGACAACTTTATGTTTCCAGTCTTTCAGGACTCCTCCTGAAGGCATCTCACCAACAACAACACGCTCCACAGTCCAACTACACATGCAGTAGTCATTATCATGCTAATGCACACACAAATCAACTCTCAATAGCCTAACGGAGTGATTCAGAACAATCTGTGCAAATAGTTTCCATTTTTGATTGGGGTAATAGACTCAGCTCCCTCCTTTAAAATGCAAGCTAAGAAGGCGAGTGTGATGAATGGCGTCTTTCATCTAAATTTCATAAAACATAAAAGTTGTAATGATATAGTTAATGAGGTTTATGTTGCGATTCATTGAGGATTCAATCTGACATAACTTTGCGATACAAAAAATGAGCAGATCCTGTCTTCTCTGGGGGGAAAGGTCAACGCATAGTAAAAACATCACAGTTTTGTATTAATACATAGACAGTGTGAGACAAAGGGGGAAAGAAAAAAGTTAAACCCAGATATTTATATGAACTGGTATATGCGAATGACATAGCTCCAACATGAAAATCAAAAATGCCTATTTTTGTATTGAAAGAGAAAGAGAAACTACACATTATGGACCACATTAAAAAGAATAAGGTTGAGGCATTAGTTATAAGTGTGGACGCCGAGAAGGCATTTGATTCGGTGAGGTGGAGTTTTCTATATAGAGTGTTACATCGATTTGGCCTACATGAATCAATTATTAAGACCATACAAGCATTATATGGAAATCCCACAGCTAGAATTAAAATTAATGGATATTTATCTAATAGTCTTACACTAAGAAGAGGTTCACGACAAGGATGCGCTTGGTCTCCATTACTCTTCGCTTTATACCTCGAACCATTAGCCCAGTATATAAGACAAAATAAGGAGATCAAAGGAATTATGATTAAAGGGATAGAACATAAATTGGCCTGTTATGCAGACGACATTTTGATTTTTCTGGGGCAACCAACAAACTCATTACCTGAGTTAATGAAAGCAATGAAACAATATGGTCAATTATCAGGATATAAAATTAATATAGGCAAAACACAATCACTAGCATATAACTATAACCCACCAGAAATAATTGTAAGTAAATACCCCTTGACATGGCAAACAGAATCATTCAAATATTTGGGCATACATTTACCAAAAGATTTAACCAAACTATCAGAATACAACTACCTACCCTTAAATAAAAAAATCAAAGAGGATGTAACAAGGTGGAACCTAATTCCTTGTTTTAGTTTTAGTTCAAGAATCGAATCCATCAAAATGAATATATTACCCAGACTGCTCTATTTATTCCAGACCCTACCGATAGAAGTTAGCCAAAATCAATTCAATGAGTGGGACAAAATGCTGTCAAGATATATATGGCAAGGTAAAAGACCTAGGGTTCGCCTTAAAACCTTACAACTAAGCAAAGAAAAAGGGGGATGGGGTTTACCAATTCTTAGGGACTACTACTATGCAGCACAGATGAGAGCCATGATATGCTGGTGTAACCCCTCATACTCTGCTCAATGGAAAAGCATTGAGGAGAAGGTGTCTTCCATTCCCCTACAAGCAATCCTGGCAGATAACCTACAAAGCAATATGGTAAACGCAATTGACAACCCATGGGTAAGACTCACTCTCAAAGTATGGAAAACAGTGATAAAAGAATATAAACTAGAGAAAGGTATTATTATTCTGAAATGGTGTGCATATGATTCTGACTTTACTCCGAACAAATTTGATTCCAGATTTAAAGATTGGGCCGATAAAGAAATAACACCAATGTGTGGGGTAATGGAAGAAGGATCATTTCCCAGCTTTGAACAGCTTAAAGAGAAATACTTGCTAGAAAATCAAGACTTCTATCGATATCTCCAATTACGACATTATTTTGAAAAGAAGATAAAAAATGTAAACGAAGCAAACACAGGCATATTAGAACTTTTTAGAAAAGCATACAATTCGAATATCAGTAGTAAAACTATATCTTGCCTATATAGGTCCTTGTTAAGTCTGAAAGGACATTCTACCTCATATATAAGAGAAAAATGGGAAAATGAAGGAGGAATGGCTATATCTGAGGAAGAATGGACAACAATGTGGGGATATCAATGGAAGTCTACTAGATCACAAATATGGAGAGAATTCACATGGAAATGCATCATTAGATATTTTATTACACCATCTCAGAAAGCTCACTATGATAATAACTCATCTTCTTGCTGGAGAAACTGTGGAAGTCAAATAGCACATCACTATCATGTCTTTTGGGACTGCCCTGTTATCATGGGTTATTGGAAACAGATTCATGAAGCTATACAGGATGTTTTCGAATGTGTAATACCCCTAGATAGTAAAACAATGTATTTTGGATGTATATCGGAAGACTGGTTGAAAGAAGACAGATATTTGATTAATATATTTGCTGGTAGCTGGTAAAAAAGCTCTCACCAGGAAGTGGTTATCACAGGAAAGCCCTAAAGTGAAAGAATGGATGAATATTACAATGGATATATATAAGATGGAAAGACTAACTGCTGTTATCAATCATAAAGTAGAACAATTTACCTCAAGATGGGAATGCTGGGTTCAATATATAACACCCATTAGGCCAGATTTTATTTTTTTGGATACAAGATGAATGTATAATGAAAAGTTGACTCCCTGCTCTATATGATTTGTTTTTTGTTTTGTTGATTTGTTTTGTTGCTGCTGTTGCGGCTGTTGTGGTTTTTGTCTTTTCTTTCATTTGTCTATAAAAAAAAAAAAAAAATCTATGGCAGTACATATCTAAAATGTATACAATGTAAGAATATATAACAATCTGTCAATAAAAAGTAAATTAAAAAAAAAAGAAAGAGAAAGAGAAACCTAAATGTCCTCTCGATAGACAGAGTGAATTGCTTCTTTATTAAATTTGGGCTTCATGGCCTCGTCTCCATAATACCGGTATATATCATGTGCAGTCACCAGCCGCTAATGAGAGACCAAGGTCCCTATTCTCCCACAGGCCTTCGGCGCTAAAACGGGCCTTAAACGCAAAAAAACGTGCCTTGCGCCTGTTTCGGGAAAATAGCAATAGGCTTTAGGCTGCCAAATGCGCTTTAGGCCGAATGGGCGTGGCGGAGTCCCTGAATGCGCCGAAGTGGGCGTGGCGGCGCTAAATACCGGCGTACTACTATCTTCCAGCCATCTTCCGACCTGGCCGACTTTTAGCGCTTTGCGCTTTTGAAAAGCTGGCCTAAAGCAGGATTCTGTGCACCGGGGACAGGAAAGTGAATGGAGAATACAATATATAGAAAAAAATACTTTAGAATACAATAGAATATAAGATTGCAACCCTTCTCAGGCTTTTTGGGTGAAGCTGTAATGCAGTTTCATAAATTTAGTTTAGGCTATCATAATAATCCCCATTTATGTGTAATATAGCTCTACGTTTTATTACCCCCCCCCCCGAAATTAGCTAGGCTACTAATATTACTAATATTCCTAATTAATATGTATTATTATTTCATTCAGATAATTGACATTATAGGCATGTATATCGTTTAATGTGAGAGAAAGGGAGAGAGAAAGAAAGAGAGAGAGAAACTGGATCAACTGTTGTGTAGCGCTTCTTCAAACCCCACTCTTCATTACAGCTATTCATTACAGAATTGTCTGTTGTATTTATTTTTTCTGTGTGCAAAGCATAGAAAGTTATAATTATTTCCAAATGTTTCCCCCGTCTGTGGCAGCGGAGCTGTCCGAGGTGCTGAACAAGCGCAGCGCATAGACGGCCACCTGGGGCGGCTCACTCAGGCGGTCCAGGACTGGGCGCGGGGCGTCGGCGGGGTAATTCTCCTCCCCAAACAGTGCGCGATGGTACATTTGAACCTGAATGGATAGATGAATAAACAACTTAAGTAAAGAGTTGTTTTGTAGCTATTCAAAATGAATGGTGGACAGATATATCACCTGATTCGCCAGCACCATCTTCTCCTCAGCTGTGAATTTAGTGGATCGGTTTTGGTCTGCCATATTGATCACACTGCGCCAGCTGCTGCCAATCTGGCTTTTAAAGCCCCTCTGATTGATTACTGAAGATTTTATTGAGAATGAACATATTTGTCAGAGCCTGTGGGCAGGGGGTGGGGGGGACGCATATATAGGCCAAATAAAATACTATTACTCAATAATAAAATCCTGTAAATTAAATAGAATTAAGTTATCAGATCCAGTAAAAGTGATAGGTGTCATTCAGAGGATGTTGCATCGTGCAGTGGGGGAGGAGAGATAAAACGATATCATTCTGGCCATCTAATCTCATGACATCCAGCCATAGGCAATATTTTTTTCTATCAGATGCATTTAGAAATTATTTTCACTTTGGTCTTGCTATAGTGTAGCGTATTTACATGCTTGCAGTATTTTAACTGCAGTTATTGGTTTGAGAAGCATAATAATATGGAATAATAGCCTATATATGGAGATAGACAGACCGGATGAAGGGAGGGGGGGGCGGCGGAGCCCTTGGCTTTGTCTGGTTTTACCGGATTTGTCCAGGAATTGGAGCTTAAAAGGCAAGCGTGTGTCTCTTCCCTGCAATTCTCCAATGAGCGGACAATGCATAATTTTACGCTTAAAAGGCGTGGTTATAATGGTTGAGGCTGAGTTTAGCGCCGATACCAAGATATCAAGTGCGCCTTTCCACGCCCACTGCTTTGCGCTGCGGCTGGCGTTCGGCCTAGAAACTGCGCCGCTGCAACGATAGAGCCCCAAGTGTCTGAATGTTGGCAATTCTGGCCAAAACCACACATAGACAGATAAAGTAAATGCAATATTAAGGAGGTGAGCGGCGTGTTTGTGTGTGTGTGTGTGTGTTGAGCTGAATTGAAAGTTACATCGTCTCAAAGAATTGGACAGAAGATTGGAAGCTGCCGTTACCCGAACCCATACTGCATAAGTGCGTCCAACTCACTGCAAACCAATAAAAAATTTTTTTTTTTGGGTCCGTCTGGGCATTGACTTTAGACATTCATGTTTAGGTGAAAAGCGTCCGTGTGATTAAACAATACAATGATGATTAGGACCGATAGGTCCGTATCTACTACTGAAATGCCGGAATTGTTAGACAAACTTAACCACTGCCGACTGGACAGGACGCGTGTTAATAATGCTCAATTCCTCCAGAATCACTTTGGGCCATGACTTTGGCGGTCTTCTCTCCCTTCTTCAACATGTGATTAGTAGAGAGGGGTGGGACAGATTCATGTTCGCAGTCTTCTCCACTAAACGCCTGCTAGCATCCCTAATTCCCGGATCTTTGGTCATAAAATACAGACAGTGGATCTCTTGCGCTCAACACAACGGGGGTCTCGATACGGATGAGATAAAGAGATGAAAACCCCTCCAGAAAATGATTAAAACACCCCGTGTTGCAAATAGTCTCTCACCACCAAAATGTAATCAGTTCAGATGAGTCAGTCAGTCATGTAAAATAAGTTATTCAGTGTTAAAGTCACTGATCTGCATTCGCAGCCTGAAATGCAATCTGTCATTTCATAATGAAGGCTCCGAGGCCAGTCAAAAGAGTTATACATAATTGCTGTGAATGATCAGGAAGGGATTTTTGTGTGCAAGATCATATGGCATAATTGTTGGTCATCAAACCACAATAACTGTATTCTGCCCGCAGTGACAACCGCATCATCATCATCATCAATCAGAAGCTATTAATATGTAAGACAAATCAATACAAATGCGTGACTGTGTCACTTGCGCCTGCCTCGGGACCTCAGGGACACACAGGAAGACTTCCACAAGGGAAAACGTGGAGGAGGTGTTTGACATGGCCATGGGATGCGTTTTTTTTGATTGGTATTTGATGACTTGACACACAGAGGCCTCCGGCTCAGAGTTCCAATTTTTAGCCCCAGAATTTGGGGACATCAAATGTTGCTTCTGACCACATTCACTGCCCGACGGAAGTTTTTTTTTAAATAAAAACCTAGTCTTGACATGGCCTCGAGACGCCGGTACTAGTGAGCTGTTCTGACCAAAATAGTCATACAGCCGCAAGTGGAAAACAAAACTCCCCCCAAATCCCATTGAATTGGATTTAATTTAATGTGTGTGTGTGTGTGTGTGTTTACCATCCCAGTCGCCGTGACAAGGCAAAAAATAAAAAAATATTATAATTTTTTATTTTATTTTATTGCTGTTTGAAAGCTCCAATTTCAAAAATCATTCGCTTGGCTATCACTGTGTGGGGGTAATCTATTCTGTTAGTCCTTGATTCATTGGCTTTTTTCAATTTCGATTATAGTTCACCCATCGCATTTCAATACAAAAAGTAATTATCAAACAAAAACAAAACTAAAAAATAATTAGCAAAAGGTGTCTCTTTACGCTGATGATTTTTCGAGTCAGCCAGCATTGCATTTTAAAGGAGTATTACTTGCAGTACAACATGGATCATTCACAGTGGCTGATATCCTCCGCGCCGGGTATTCATACCAAATAGATGAATGTGTGCGGGTGATATTATCCATACATGACTGGGAATAAAATAAAATGATCCAGTCGCACATTGCCGACATCACAAACAGTCTGCTCAGAAATATATGTCACAAATTGTTTTTGTAACTTGTGTCGTGACGTAGGTTTTGAATGCTAAAATAAAGCTGATAATGAGTCTATTACAAACCTTAGCTCATCAATAAGACTATTAACCACTCCCTATTGTATCCGATTCCTTACAGTGTTCGCGTTTGATCTGAGTGCAGAGACGGATGTCCACAATGTTGTTATCCAACAAAAGCTGCTCCGCTCATCAACACTTTTCAGGTTAGACACACAGACCTCAGATCTTCGGTTTCGCTCGTTAATGGAAAAATCCTCGACATGACTGTGCACAATATCAACTCTAACCGATTTGATGAAGGAACCATTTACAGACTTTTACGACAGTTCTGTGAACACTGGTGCAAGTAGGACACTAATGGTTTCCAACTTCCAATCCATTTGGTGTTCCAGTGCCGGGGGGGGGGGGCTAGGTGGCGCTGTGGTGAAGACTTGAGGACTGGGAGCGCTGTGGTAAGGACTGGAGCTCTGGCTGTAGGTGGCTCATCCGCCATTTATTTTATATAACTCTGAATTTCTGAAGTGTGTCAAACAGCAATATCAGGAGTTCTCCATAGGCGTGGGGGGTGTCCCTGAATTCAAGGGTTTTCTGCTCAATCATAGAACTGTGATGCCGTTTAACACAAATGAGTTTTACCGGCCTATTTGTCTCAATGTTGTTGCGCTCATATAAGTCTACAAATGTATCGGGGAATAATATATCACGAAGCATCAGCTGCCAGGAGATGTCGGGAGTGGGACTCCTGAAACACCTTACGACCATATTCTGATTATGTCCTAAGTCCGCTGCTCAGAAATCGATACACCACAGTGTTTAACCTGTGTTTTAGAGGGGAGCGTGTGTGTGTGTGGGTCAGCCAAGGCGGAAGGCCTATTTTTTCAAATTAGTTAAAAAAAAATTCGCACTGCGGAGTGCGTCAATCTCAAATGGGCCGGGCACGATGCATCAGATCAGATGTGTGTGTAAACACATCAATTTCGGATATCTGTGATTGATTGTGCTGAATGGCAGCACATATATTCTGAGGGGGGAATGTGTTATACTTCAACGAGTCCATTTAATCAATCAGCTCTCTCCTTTAAAATGAAAAAATCGATTCTGAAAGGATCGCGATGTGATGGAATAATGTCACACCATTCCAAGTGGTGATGCATAATTGGGTGAGAAACTCTAACTCACGCTAATGGAAAACCTTCTTAGCGAATCGCTCTGTCGCTGTGTAAACTGTGTTATTAGACGCGATTGTGTGTGTCATATTGTCACGTTTTGATATCGCGCATGTCGACTGTTGGCGGAGGCAGAAGCGGCAGTCACAGCAGACAGAGAACAAAAAAGCAATGGAACTGTATTATGATTGTTGTTCTTATTATGATTGCCATTATTATTATCATTCATATATCTTCTCTTTTTCACACACACACACACACACGTGCGCGCGCATTCACGTGGAACATAAACCATTCAGTCAAACCATATGTGCACATTTATCAGGATCCTGAGTTTCGTGTGTGTGTCCAAATATTTTCGCGGGTCTATGTAAATCAAGGTGTGTGTTAAGGTTTGTAATAGACTCAGCAAGCAATTCTGATATTTAAGAGACTGACTTAGCCCCGGCTAAGTGTAGTGTAAGCGTTGTTGTTTTCACTGAGGCGGCGAAGATAGGTTGCATTTATCACTGACACAGACACAGACAGAGTCAGTCTGGATCAAATTGCTCGTGTCTGTCCACCAGGACAAGTTTAATGAGAAGACGAAAAACCTGCGCCAAACGTTCAATTAAAACCGGAGTTACATGAGAGAGAGAGAGAACTGAATGTGCCAATTAGATAGTGTTCTACAACATGTCCATCACTGTAATGTTTTTGTTTTGCCAAGAATGCCGTATGCATTTTAAAGGAGAGAGTTTCTGCCGTTTCTCCAATTAGTGCAGATACAGCGTTTTGTTGCAGGAGTGGACGTCACGGGCGATGATGAATCCATTTGTCATGCACTCAAGGCGTCAATAATGAAGACTACCTGTCTGGGAGTATGAAAATCCCTCGGGAGGAAGAGAGAAATGCTTATCCGCCTGACACACGCGTATAGCATCGTTTTGGACGTGTACCCCAACTCAGTGCAATCACATGTCATTTTGGTTTGCTACGATGATGCGTCTCGGACGCCTGGGTCAGCCGCGATCTGTCACTCTCTGGGACCAAAGTAAAACCTTGCATTTTAAAGATTGCCTTATCAAAAGACTTTGCCAAGCCTGAAATTGTTGATGCAAATATCAAAGCTTTAATCAATTTTTGACACGAAGAACATGTCATATGGTGTCTGCCAGGGGCGGTTTTAGCATCAGAGCTTTGGGTGGGCTCAGCCCACCCAAAGGTCATGGACCACTGAACCCCTAGGGGGGTCCGGGGGCATGCCCCCCCGGAAGAAAATTTTGTACAGTTTCAAGTAAAAATGGATCAAACTGGCGCACTTTGAGATCAAAATGAAGAGACTAGATCTATGAAGAACTACACACATCAATATCTTCTTTACCGTTCTGTGGTTTTACAGCAATGAAAAAATAATTGTTTCCCTATATATACTATATATATTCTGCATACAGGTTACTATATGGTAGAATTATGCTTGCATAAATAATACCAAAATCACTTCAGGGGAGTTTCAAGTAAAGTAACATTTTGCTTTGTAGGCAAAACAAAAGTAAAATTAAATCAAAAGGGAACTTCCTAACTTATTGGCTGGAATAATATTCCGACAAGATAATAATATACTGTAAGCACTAAAGCAGGAGTTTGCAGTCAACTAGTTGAAATTAATATGTGGCAGTATTTGTGGGGGTCAAAATCTATGTAGGGTGTACCACCACAAATAGATCAGTGTATGGGAAACACTGACTATTAAATTGTGTGACTAGAAAGACACCAATAAATCTGAGAAAATGTACTTTAATTTTGAACAACAGCACTACAACGGTGGCATTACAAATGGTATTATGAAATTATTGTGTGAAAAAACAAGAATGCCACTTTTTTCATGAACTTTAAGCAGAAAATTAAAAAATAGTTTTAAAGCAAAAATAAATAATAAATAAAGATCATTTTAACATTGGCTCAACCAGCCCATCTTACTGACCACCAGGGGTCCTGGTCCTTAATCCCTTTTTATTACTCCCATGCCACTGGTACTGTACACAAACAAGGCTGTTTAAATATCTGCCTTGCACTCCCTTAGAGCAGGGGTGTCAGACTCATATTAGGTAGAGGGCCGGATTTGTTCAACTGAGACCTCATGGGGGCCGGATTTTTTTTTACTAAAATCAATTCGACTCATTTACCCATTTACTTCACAAAATAAATACTGCTCTTTCCATTTCTCTTGAAACTGCCTGCATTCCATGTCAACCTTTCTCTTTTTCGACAGCATCTTGTTCAGGGGCAGACTGGGATCATAATTCAGGCCGGGCATTAGATACCAAGCAGGCCAGGCCGATACGCGCCGACGCGCGTGCCGGCGTCAGAAAAATTTGAGCCGTTTAAAGCTCAATTTGGGCCGTTTGAAGCCAGATGTGGGCCGTTTGAAGCCCAATTTGGGTCGTTTAAAGCCAGATTTGGGCCGTTTGAAGCCCAATTTGGGCCGTTTGAAGCCCAATTTGGGCCAAGTCCAATTTTACAATGAGATGCACCCACTTTAATCCTGAATAAAGTAATAAAACCACTAGTAAACCAGTAGGCGGCGCCTGGCCTGCTGTTCAGTGAGTGGCCTGACTGCGGGCACATTTTTTTTTTTTTTTTTTTTTTTTTTGCAGGCCAGGCCAGGCCAGGCCACCGGGCATTTGCCCGACGTGCCCGATTATGCAGTCTGCGCCTGATCTTGTTGATTCTTTTGTTTTTTGGTAGGTAGCTGAATGCGCGATTCAATTCCAGCATGGCGGCTTTGTTTACACCTGATGACCTACTGACATACTTCCTTGTAGTGCAGGTTAATTAACTTATGAATGAACTCTTAGCTTGCTTATTAGCCACACGTAGTTCATGATAATGGGGTGCGAATTTAATAATAATAATAATATATATATATATATATATTTTAATATTCCAAAACATCTCGCGGGCCGGATGAAACCTGCCCGTGGGCCGGATCCGGCCCGCGGGCCGTATCTCTGACATCCCTGCCTTAGAGGGAAATAACAAGCCTGTAAGAACTTTTATTGAGATACTGAACTAACATCACAGCAAGACATAAGTGATGCCATGCACGCATGTTAAGCTATCGTCATCATCACATCAGACAGGCTGTGTAAAGCAGCCACTTGCGATTCTGAAGGGCTTAATTTCATTCAGATAACAAGGGACCCGTTTGAAAATGTTTGTCACTTATGCCCATATGTTTCTCAAAAAACATCACATCCATTTACACCCGCTTACTGCGAGCTAGCATGACATGGCTGGCTGGTGCCATGGTAGCCTACCTACCTTCCTCCAGTCCACCTGTTTGTCTGGCAGGCACAGCGACAAGTTCTTTTGTTTAGCCTACGACAACGTTACGTGCTAATTTGCATATCAATATGCGCTAATTAAGTAACTACTAACGACTCTGACTGCTCAATGCTCACCTCAGTTTCATTGATCATGAGTGGGGAGAACGATTGTGTGGACTGTGGAGGACCACTTCGCTGCTGTACTGTGTGTGTGACCTGTGTGAAGTGATGTGGGATTAGGCAGATAGATGGAGGAGGGAGCGCCTGCGCAGCCGCGGTTCTAGAAACTTTTCGGGTGGGCTGAACCCCCCTAAATTTTTGTCTCAGCCCACCCTAAGAACATAGAGGGGGGGGGGGGAAACATATGCACAGCGCATTGAGTGTAGTCAGAAACTGCTACTAATGACCACCATGGATTTGGAGAGGGATAAAAAAAAAAAAAAAAAAAAAAAAAAAAAAAGTTTTTTTGCCTCTATTTTTTTGGGTGGGCTGAGACTATTTTTGGGTGGGCTAAAGCCCACCCAAAAACGGCCTAGAACCGCCCCTGGTGTCTGCCAACATCTGATAAGCTATGTGTCGACAGAAATGTTCACACACACACACTCTCACCGTGCTGGCAGGGTTTGTCAAGGTGGGCGTAGGCGCGGTTGGTCAAGTACCGTAAATTCCGGACTATAAGCCGTGGCTTTTTTCCCGTTTTTTGGCCTTTTTTGCCCCCTGCGGCTTATATAACGGTGCGTCTTATCTATGGATTTTTTCCAAAAAAAAAAAAAAATCTCTCTTTTTTAGCACTCTTTCTAACTATAAATCCACTTCTGTTTTAATTTCCTCTCTTGCCCTCTTTTAACAACATAACATAACATAACATAACACAACACAGGTAAGCAGAAAGAAAAAGACGAAGCAATCACGCCATGAATGAGGAAATGACTCACCTGCTGGAGGCTGGAGATACACCGCTTGGGCTAAACTTTTACTCCGTGAAACACTATCGATTAAGTCCGACATCGCTCAGAGGTTTTGAGCAGCTTGAAAACAAGTTTGAAAACGTGCAGAAGTCCATCCACTCACTCACTAAAGAAAATAATGCAACCGTGAAGAGTTTCACTCGTGTCCAGCCATCTGGCCGAGTTAGAGCCGAAGTCCCGAACACAGTGAGAAAACCTCCCGAAGCTGCTGCTGCAGCTGGGTGCATATTGTCCGGCCAGCCGACCGAGAGGCATGCGAGCCGGGCACTATTAAACAGTTGGGGTGTGTGAGGTGGCTGGCTGTGGAGGTGGCGGTTTCTCCTCCTCCTCCTTTCTCCCGCACACCGGGCGCCTCGGCCACGTCCAGACCCCGGCCTGCCACCGAGGGCCATCTTCATCTGCCTACTCCGCTGGCCCGACTGTCAACTCATCCTCCAGGCTGCGGGGAAGAAGCCCCTCACCGTCCGCGTTGGTGCAACAGAAACGCGCAACATACAACAGCATCATCGAGTCAATGGATATCGCTTTGGCGTACTGTACCCAGCGAGACTCGTCATAACCATTGATGGACAGCGGCGGAACAAGAGCTCAAAGTGAAACTGCCGAATATCCTTTGAGTTGGACTGGTCAATAGTACTGTGAGTAACTAAAATAAAAAAATAAAAAACGGAATTCTCTCTTCTTTAGCACTCTTTCTAACTATAAATCCACTTCTGTTTTAATTTCCTCTCTTGCCCTCTTTTCACCACACCGCGGACACTGTGTGCACTGTAAAAAAAACAAAAAATACCACAATGTGTGATTTTGTCTGGGGATTAGTGACCTGACTTTTGTTTTGTTGAAATGTTAATAAATGGGAGCTTCCCCAAACAGCCATCTATTTCCCGACAATCCCCTCTGTGCACGAAGCCTTACATATGGTAATTAAACATCAAAACACCCGCGGCTTATAGTCCGGTGCGGCTTATAGAAGAAAAAAATAGTCACCTTTGAAGGTGCGGCTTATAGACCGGTGCGTCTTATAGTCCGGAATTTACGGTAGATGACCGCGTGTGTGTGTGCGCGCGCTCTGTCTTCCAATAAATGGCTGTGTAATAGACTCAGCTCGTTCCAAGAACTTTCGGTGTGTACACAAAGTTATGACGAGGAAATGCAAGAAAGAGGAAATCGAAAACTGTCTTATCCGATTCTGAGTCTGATCAGTTTAAACAGTTACATTTGATCATTGAGTTTGGATATATGTTCACATGCAAGCTAAGAAGCTCGTTTTTCTTTTTCTTTTGAGCTGAGTCTATTACGTCAGCGGATGCCATCGAAGAATAGAAAAATCATTCTAAAACAAAATTGAGACCATTCCGCACCTCAAAAACACAAAAAGATACAATATTTGCAGTTTGGCGTTGATTGAATTTGTGATAAATTGACTGAATATGAAACGTCTGACTGTTTGACCCGGCCCGAAACCAATACGTAACACATCCAGGGGACCGGCCAGTGCAATATGCGAAACGTTTGTTTGAAGACTCTGGCGGAGATCTGCACTCGCTCCCGATGGTGTGTCATTTCACTTTATTTAAAAGATGAGATCAACACATTGTCCAACACTGTAGAATATGTTTTTATATATTCAAAACACTATGCAACACACTTACTTCAGTCCCCATTTGACCACGGAGAGACAGATCCGTAAACTCCCATTTGAACACAAAACGATTGCCATGACTTGATTAACGAGCAGCATTCCGCTTTTCCCTCTCTCTCTGTCTCTCTCTCTCTTGACACGGAATGCCTTCGTCACCACACTCTGCCAATATTGGGATGCTGGACCAAGACGAGGTCTTTCTTAGAAAATAAAATTTCATAATCTAGGCAATAATAATAATTTGGGATGAAACTCAGTGTTTCATCCATCTTTGCTGATATATCAGTGGCATGAAAACGCCCCCGAGGAGCGGGCATCAAGACATGTGTGAGCCTACAAGTCCAGAGGGATTGGAGTGAACTGAAAATAGAAGAAGATATATATATATATATTTTTAATTTATTGTTTTGTTAAACAGGCGACATGAGATAGATGACAGACATGTTGGGATGTTTTTTTGACGAGTTCATCTCTGTGGTATGGTCGGGGGGTCACGCACATTCTGGTTGAGCACCTGCAAAGTGCTCATGTAAATTAAATGAGGTGTAGAGACAGTTTCCAGTCATGCGTCGGGGGTTAGTGTTACCTCTCTTCTTCAGACAAGAACTAATGATTTGAAGCCTGAAGCCACAGAGGTGAGAACAGATCCGCGGATGCCGATCGACCCTATTTTAATTCTAGGCAATAGATTACTAATGTGTTGATTTTGTCTTTGGATGGAGGTAAAAAGCTTTAGCCTCATTTCAGCGTCGCTAAAATAGGATGTCAATAGATTTTTGCGAGTCCGCCCATGTTAATTGATGGGTCAAAAGGACTGAGCACGGTCATGGCACAATCATAAATATTCAAATAGAATAGCACATTAAATTGATATGGATGGACATTTTATGCTTATTTTTATTGGTTATTCATTGTGCCCCACTTTCCCATATCATTCTCCCCCCTGCGTGGCAGGCACACCCACGCATTACCCTCAGACTCTGACAAGTGCTTGTGGCACTCACACTATCACACACTTACACACATCCAGACATACACACAACAGTACACATTTTATAACAGTCACCACGAGGACCGCAATGGAAATAAGCTGTCAGCTTTATTGCGTTTTTATCCTTTTGATAATGGTGGGCCTGTGTATGTATATATGTATGTTGTATATACTGTGTATTCATTATCAATAAAGAACTCAATCAAAAAAAAGATGACATCGGTTGTTTGTCGATATTCTCTGATGCTACGAAAATGCCTTAAAATGATATCCGAATTTCCGATCGGCTATGATGAAATTATTAAATACAACTTGTCTGCTTTGGGGCATCCATTGTGTCTCGCACATTCAAACAGACTCTTCTCGACACAAGTATTCATCCATTTAATAAAACAAGCAAATGTGAAATGGAACTTTGATCATATAGACAGTTATGGGCCCTGCATGTGTTGCACAGGACCGCGTCTGAACCTTGCACACTGGTCCGACTGTTTTAAAATGCATTGCGTTAAAGGTCTCCCACACTGGCAGTGTGTGTGTGTGTGTGATTGCAGGTGATGTCCCTCGAAGGCGAAGCTAAAAGAAAGATGCTGCAACTTCTGCCTCTTGGCTGTTGGATGTCAAAACTCGGCTGGGCAGGTTGATGTAGAAAAGCGCTGCTCGTCTATTACTGTTTACAGTCAGATGTGGTGGTAATCCACATTATATTAGTACTGTTTAGCACAAACAAATACATCCCGCTGGACCCAACGCATCAGATTCAAGTCTCTGGTACACAAATACATACATACATACAAATACCCTATAAGACGATCACTGGCTTTGGGTGTGGTGAATATTTATTAGTGTCAGACAGAATCGGCATCGGCATCGCTAAGGTTTGTAATAGATTGATGTAACATGCAGATCAGTGTGAATGCGTTTGTAATAGCCAGTGTTGAGAGAGCTGAGTCACCGTGCCACGCATCATAACACAGCTGATAGTGTAATAAATATAATACATTTTCATCAACTGATTAATCCAGAGAGTAAAAAAAACACGTCTTCATTTTGACATTCTGGACAACATTGGTACAAGGACTGTAGGCCGAGATGCTCAATAAGTCGAGCTGAGCGCACTGACCGAACGCGATCAACCTGCTGTGCATTATTCATACGATTATTGCGATTGTGTAACAGGGTCAACCATGAGTCTATTACAAAATACATTTTTCTGATTATGAAACACGTCAATTCAAAGCATGTAATAAGTTTTGGTGAGGTCGCTGCACTAGGTTCCAAGTCTCTGCGGGAAGAAACTGTTCCTCAAGCCCTCCGATCCCGGCAAATTTATATTATTGGCCAATTCCATTCGCATCATCGGGTCTGTCATAAAAATAAATAAATAAAAATTGTCTCTCAGGCTGTTCTGGTCAACTGTAAAACACTGAGAGGTTTTTTTTCTTTTCTCAAATGCTTTTTTCCGGTCTCGATCCGATACTTTACATTAGGAATATTTACAGATTCTTTTTTTCATCGGTTCTCCACCGTGTTCAAAACTACAAGCGCGCACACACACACGTAGCACAATGGAAAAAGGCCCACGGCTTATTGACATACCTGTACAGTGGGACAAAACCATGGCGTACAGTAGATGCATACACGATTGATTCATTTTTTGACACGAGTTGATCGGTCTCACTTCACTTTTTTGTATGAGCGGTTCGCTGAGCCTGTGCTTCAGCGACTGGGGCGGTTATGGTATCCAATCATGGAAGTTGGCAGAGTGTCTATCGAGCACAATGGCGTGAATACAAATAAATTCATGCATTTGACTACTATTGATGTGATTGAGTGATCGGCACGCGCGCTCGGGTGCGTGTGTGGGCAGAGTGATTGACAGTTTTGGGGTATCTCTCTCTCTCTCTCCATGCGATGTTTTTTGTTTGCTGAAGCGACACACAATGCAAAGATCGGAGGTGTCTGTCTGTCTGTATGTGGGCCCAAATAAAATGGTTTCTCTCTCTCTCGAGATATCGGACTAAGCTCTCTCCCTCTCGGCCACGGAAGTGGGAGTCACATCACAACGCCAGGGCGGAAGATATCGAAGTAGCCCATGACAGAGTCAGTCATAGATCGCATTGTTCATTTGACATTTCTAAGAAGGTTTGTAATAATCTCTCTGGTGCTGCACTGAAAAGTCCGCTACTCTTACATTGTGTCCCCGCGCTCGGCTAAAGCGCTATATAAATGCAGTCCCATCATTTTTCAATATCAAGTCAAACGGCTCACAGGATTTTGCAGTCTGTTCACGGGCCAATCACAAAATCGCGTGTTTGTGAAGACAAAACAAGATGAAGTGTTTTTCAGAGGCTGTCATTTCATAATGGAACTGTCTAGAAACACAGACATAGGCGTCAGGCCTAATCTCAGGCATCAATAACAGCCGCGTTTCCAAGTTCCGAGGCAAATGAAATGGAGAGGATGTGATGTATCCAAAAACGTCCCAAACACACACTCAACCGAAGAGCGTTTATAAAGTTGACATCACACCCAGAATGTAGACCAGCGCTGTGTGTGTGTGTGTGTGTGTGTGTGTGTGTGTGTGTGTGTGTGTGTGCCTAAAGGGGAGTGTTCGTGACTTTGGCCATATGATGACATTTATTCTTGATCTGAAATGCTGCACACACACACACACACATCAACTAGAAAATAAAGACTGAATTCGGTGTGTGCATGCCGATTTTTTCATAATGTTTGACCGGTGCCTACCCCTGTCTGTCTCTGTAGTGTGAGTGTGTGTGATCTTTTAATGATCTTGTTCCAGACCCAGTCTGGAATAGTGAAGACGATGAGATTCTGATTCTGGTTGTGACTTTGTACGTCTGTGTTTGTCTAGGTGCTTATTCGGGATCTCAACACTGAGGCGTGACGGAAAAGACAAAATATTGCCTTTCAGACCGTTATTGAGACATGACCTAGGCCTAGATGATGAAAAAAATTAATATCACATCCATGCAAACATCTGAATAAAATAAAATAAAATGGCGCAAAATGCTGACAAGCAGCCGAGATGTCGGTGTGTTTATAATATCGGCCTTGTTATTTGCGCGCACTCCTCTCTCTTGTTTTGTTGTCTTACAGGATCAGATGTGTTGACATAAATCCGCAGTGCCAAAACTGGGGGAATCAATTAATGCACACTTAAAATTGGGTATTAGAAGATAATTCACACCATCGGGAGTCAGGACGGCCGAATCGTCACCATTGTGTAGATACCTTGAGTTCCTCGTGTTAATCTATCAGTTTTCTTTTTGTGTCCGGTATTAATCAAGCTATCTTTGTCTCGTTTGTAATAAATTTCCGCTAGTGTCCCAGCTTAAAATATGGCCGATCATCTGCATGATGTGTTTGAGAGTCGCTGGTGTGGTACAGAGAGCACAGGAACCGCTGCTCTAGAGGTTTTTCCCTAAGCTGAGACGCCTCCACCATCACACACACACACAGTCATGTCTCAGGTGTTGAATAAAAAGCGAGAGAAACAAACCCAGAGGTTCTGTGGAAGACAGACAGACATTTTTTTTAAATAAATCACAATGGTTTTGAAGTCTATTGGACGGCGGTGGGCTTGTCCGACATGGTATTGTCGCCTAGATTAAGCGGTTAAGCTCCAAATCAACAATGTGTTCCTTTTTACACACACACACGCACACACACACATATATGTTATGCACACATTTAGACTGTGCTGTTCTGTTTCTACATCTCAAAAACAGAGTTACAGAATGACATATTTTTGCTCGCACACCTGCACCCAGGGCCATGGCAAACTACTATAAGTGCCGCATACTTGAGCTAGATACTGATGTCAGCCAATTAGAATTTAGTTTCGGGTTTCGGCCAATCACACAACAACAATATCGTTTTATTTTGAAAGTTATAACATTTCAGTCAAAAAAATCCATTGTGATGCAAATCGGGAGGACTGCATGGTTTTTCTGACAAATATCCAGACAGTATGTGAGCTGTAGCACGAGGCAGATTAAATCTCCCATAACCGGAAATTTGAAATGTATATTATCTTGTGAATGAATCCCACCGCCAAAGTCGCTAATATTAGCCGCTCATTCTCATGATGGACGGTGGGGTGACAAGAGAGCGTTCAGCGGACTGTAAACAATGAGGTGCTGTTAAGACCCCAACCCGCCGCGATATAATTTTTATTCTATTTTTTTGTCTCTTGAGGTTCGGGGTCCGGGCATTCACAGGGAGGCACAGGCTTACAACCAAATCAATTAAGTTGAAATGCCTTCCATAGTCAAGTCCATACTAAATGCATGGATCCTTCATTTGACTTATTTCTAGCTCAGTCAGATTATTATACCAGTTACTTCTTTTTCCGCCGTTGTACCCACACACACACAGGGCCGATTTTACACTTCATGGGCCCCTGGGCTATTCATCTCTGCAGGTCCCCCACCTCAAGCGGAAGGGACGGGCGCCGCCGGAAAAAAATTTGAGTGTTTTTTTTTAACCTTTTTTAGCCGTATTTAAAGAAATATCTCATTTTAAATCAACATTAGGATTATACTGTTGTGATGTCATTATTCAGTATCTTCTCCTTTTCTCACTAACTTTCATGTCACCACCTGCTCTCCTGTCAGCATTCTAACTTACAAACACAAACTGTAGGTTTAGCCATCATGTTCTTTCATAAACAGTAAAAAAACAGTAAAAAAAATCAGTAAAAAAAACATTTTTTGCGAAGACCCTGGACAGGGGGCCCAAAAAAAAAACATCAAGGGTCCCCAAAAAAAAAAAAAAAAAAATTTTTTTTTTTTTTTGGCCCCTTGATGTCCCGGGCCCCGGGCTTCAGCCCGGGTAAGCCCGTTGGTAAAATCGGCCCTGCACACACACACAACTGTTGCCAAAAGACTCATTCTGAAAAAAATGGCTGTTTTTGGTCCGCTTTGTGCTATTGTCAACACAAAGAGAGACAGTGTTCAAATTGAGAGTGAGTTCTGATAGAAGAGTCCCGACATCTCCACTACAGCAGTGACTGCCTCTAGAAAAGAATATGCTTATTTATTGTTGTTTTGATTTTTCATTAAGCGAAAGCACTGGGTTTTGAGGACGAGAGAGAGAGAGATCAGACAGACAGACAAACAGACAAAGGTAGAGCGTCTGTTTTACACTCACAAAGATGTGATTTATATGAGATCTGGGAGTCTCCTTTATTTTGGGTGTTTTTGTAGTTGTGTCATTATCTCAAAGGCTTCCATCAATCTCATCGTTCTTTGTATTCAAATGGACAGTAGTTGGTATTTTTGGAAGTCGACGTTTGAGCCAAATCACAATTTTGAGCATTTACTTTCAGAGGCTGCAGCAGGCTCAGTTTTAAAGCCAAATTGCATCATTTGAATGTCACACTGGTCGCCGATTCCGACACCGCAATTAGAGCCCGACCAAAACAGAAAAACGGTTTGTAATAGACTCAGCTATTTTTTATTTTTTTTTCGGCGCTGGTGAACTAAGAAGGTTTGCGAAAGCAAAGTAGGCTATAACATACACCACTCAAGATCTGTTGAGCACAGTGGCGTAGGACTCTCATACAGAGAATCAGAAACATCTCACATTACATCAGCAGACAGGAACAGAGTTTTGATGATTTTGATCTATTAGGAGTGTAACCTGTAGTTTAGAGCCGCGTTCTGAATGGGACACTGATGAACGTAATCACGTATTGAGCAAGACACATCTCTTTCTCCTTCATCAACATGTAATCAACAGGGGAGATATACTACTGATGTTCTAATGATACCTGTTCACTCTCTGCTACTGATTACAGGCCGATTTCGTCGATCATTTGGACATACACACACATTGGGTACAAATCACCTGGGTTTAGGGCAATTGATCCGCCCTCAGAGGACATCGGAGTTTTAAAAGATGATCAACATCACTCTGGAGCCTGTCGGATGCGGGAGGCGAGAAATGCACAAAATCCTGTCTCTCTGGCTTGGTCAGGATTGATATTAATGAAAAAAGTTTAAAAGCATCTTTGAGAGTCAGTCTCTCAGCGCCTATTTGGCAGACATTCTATGGCCCCAGAGTTTTTTTTTTTTTTTTTTACAAATGTAATAAAAAAAAAATAGTTGCCCACCCCTGATCTACACGCGCATTAACCTTCCTGGGTGACCTTGTCCGCAAGGAAAAGAAAAATCTTTTTAAGACTGGACTGACTCGAAAATGGCCCCTCTGGCCATCCATCCAGACATATGTCTGGAGCGTCCAACTAACCTATTTTACGGACTCATTAGCTTGAAATGGAGATTGACCTACGTGCATATATTTGCACACTACACCACCGTACCTCCCTTCGCTAAGACCTGCCCCCCCCGCAGACAGGTAACAATGAAAGCAACAAAACGTTGTGTCAGAACACAACAGTCGTTTTCCTAGGCACACATGATTGTCAGTCATATAGCCGCCAGAGCGGAGATCCTCTCGAACGTCAAATATTATTTTGCCTATTTTACAGAACCCTATATTGCTCTTCACAGCGCTCCACGCAGATGGGGCATCCGAGCAGGAGTGGGTTGAAAGTGTCTTTACGCAGCAGCCCAGATACAAGTCTTTGAGATCTGTCACTACTCGATTTGGTAAAGATACGTCTTCATCCTATCTCCTCCTTTTGTGTTTTATGTCTAACAGCCCTTTTCCACTGGCCCTTTGGGAGCGCTCCGCGCAACGAGCAAGATTTTCGATTGTTTGATAGACCCTGTAGCCTGTACTATGCTTGTCAAAGCAAACCTCCCTCTCTACTGCCCAGAGAGAGAGAGAGGCGCCGCCTACTGGTTCGAGAGAGCTGAGTCTCTTTTAAGGGGAAAAGGGAACTCCCTGTCTGCAAGCGCTATTAGGGGATCACACACACACAGAAGGCGGTGAATCTGAAGTAGAAGAAAGCACTTTTTAATGGATATTGTGCTCAATTGTTTAAACTTACTTATTGAGACTATCGTCCTGCAGCTCCAACGCTGTGCAGGCTCATTTGCTCCCTCGTCTGCATTATTATTATTATTATTTATTTTTTTTCGACTGCTTTTGAATTTGCAATTTAAAATGCAAGCTAAGAAGCGCTTCGCGCACAGCAGGCAGGCCAAGTATTGCCGTGGGTTACACTGCACCGTCCAGTCAGTCTCATCGCTGGACAGGTTTCTATTTACAGTGCCAGGGCCTATACTTGACAGATTGCAACATCAAAACAGTTTTTAATCACAGCAGCAGCATGCTGCATTTATGATGTCTTTGAGGCATTTGAAACACACATGAAAGCCATTCAGATATGGAGGCTTCAGACAACGGACAACGACTCAAATCTCGACTCTCTAGGACCTCTCTCCAGTGTTGGTGCTTACCGCCACATAAATGTGTTGTTTGGCCATGTATTATTGCACAACGCTGTCTCAAAAATGCCCCACAAAGGCCAGTGGAAAAGCATTGCCAAAAGAGCGATGTTCTCTTCATGCCCACAATGCATAGCGTTGTTTTGCGAAGGATTTACTGGGCATCTTTAAAAAAAAAATTACAAATAGTAAATGGTCCATAACACAGAGATGACACACAAAAAGTTTGGGAAATCAGTGGCAACACAGACGGGCCCGTGCGGCACAGACCCCACTCCATACTGTGTACATCAGGAGTATTTTTCATTAACTTTTAATTAATCTGCCCTGCATTTTGACGTGACGGTCCCTACTCTGTTGTTGTATTGGATTTTTATGACAGACAGACAGACAGACAGACATCTGTCTGGGAGAGAGCTGAGGCTCACTCTTCACAAGAGTGTGACAATAGCTAGTAAAAACAGTGAATAATGGCAAGACGAGGGGGACTGCGCAGATCAGGTTGAGTGAGTTTTTGCAAATAAAAGCTCTGTGAAAATTGACAGGCTGATTTTTGGGATCTCAAGAGGTGTGATGGGGAGACCAATTTCAGCAACAGTGTAGTAGAAGATTTGGATTGTGCACGGGCCATGAGTTGTGTCACGCTGACGTTTGTATTGAAAAAAGAAATTACATTTTTATTTTTTATTTAATCACCTGTGGTTTTGGTCATGAAAAGTGTCATTAACAACAAAACATTTTGGAAAGCGGAATAATTTATTTTCAGGACAGGCGCTGTGTTATGTGTGTGTGTGCGATGTCATAATAGAAATTCACTATAAAAAGCGCTTTGGGTGTTTAACCAAATTACAAGATACATCTGAACAACATGCACTTAAAAAGACAGTAATCGTTTTTCGTGATCGCTGACGGCAGAGTTTTTGTACCCTACTAATAATCCTCATGTCATCCAGCCTCAACGACTGGCGCTTGCATTCCCTGTCAGCAATGTTATGCCAGTGTTGTAGTCACGTCATGTTTATGTATGGAGAGAGATACAGTAAACACCATTTCAGACGAGAGAAAAAGAAGGCATGGAAATGTAACCGACACACACAGGATTTTAAAGGAGACATAAATAGCATAAAGTCTGCTGCTGCTGGCCGTCTGTGTGGTGAGACAGTTGGCGAACAATCGACAAAGACTTAAATCAAATTTTTCGCGCTGGCGCCGTTCAGCCTAAATTCAAATGATAAACACATACAACAACAAATTATCAAAGCTTGTTCTATTATGGGCGTCTTTGGCAGGGTGTAACCCGCCAGCTGGTGAGTCATTGATGACTTTGGACCTCTTTTCTATTCCAGCCCCAGCGGAGTCCGAGCCCAGCAAGGAAAAGAGAGCGTCAGTTCCTCCATGTCAGTGTCTCTGTGATGGAACAGCATATTTGCCATTAGACCTGTCAAATTTGGAATGTTTATAGAAGATAGATGCATTTTGTGTTGCAATTCAATAATACTGAGTTTGAGATGTGACTGAAACACTCGTGGAGGTCCAGCACCTCTGTGAAAAATAAAAGAAGAGGGCGTTTCCTGCTGTTATGCTCCAGTTATGGGTAGAAATGCCAGTAATTCATCTTGGGCCTGCTAATGTTGTGCCCTGCTAGCTAATGATGCCCCCATAAAGCGCGTGTATGCTAAGTTCGCGTTAAAGCTGACATTAATAAGCCTTTCTCTCTCTGTTGCAAAGTGGATTTCTCTCTCTCTTTTATAAATAGTTTTCTGACACGCAGATCAGATGATTAAGATAAAAAAAAGGTAGTTCAGTCTGAAGTTCACAGGATCGGTAATTGAAATATTCAAAGAGTGAAATACACATAAAACATCTGAATGGGCCGTGCCCAGAACGTGCATGCGTGTGTGCTGCCATCACTCTTTTGCTTTTGACGGTATCAACTTTTTATAACACTAACTACAGAGTGCAGCATCCCTGTGGGAAATCTACGTGCCATATTCAGTTAATGGGAATCCCCTTAAAATTCAATACGATAATTCAATCAAGTGCGTGTGTGAGGTTCTTGATTTGGGAGGTTCTGATCGTCTGGCTAATCAGATCATCCTAATAGTCTAGATTAGGGGACCCAATTGTTTGACAGACAGATGTGTGTCTCACGCACGCACGCACGCACGGTGTTAATCCATTTTCACGATTGTCACATTTGCCACCAAAAACCTCGCCCTTCCTTCGCTAAAAAAAAAAAAAAAAAAAAAAAAAATCTGAAAAGGGGTTAAGTCAGTACATTCGATTGTGATCCAGGGACGTGTAGCGACCACAAGATTATTAATGCGGGGGGTACTCTGCACGTTCATAACCCAATGTATGTGTCGGCCAAGAGGGGAGGAGACAAAAACAGATCCACTTTTATCTATTAGGGTATCTGGATCTGATTTTGGTCTGGCCGTCTGCCGGCGCAACACATTTCAGTGATTCATTCACATGCTTTTTTGTAATAGAAAATGGCTATAAATCATTTGGAAAGGTTTTGTAAGTGTATTTCTTAACTTGGTGTTGTCAACACACATGTTCTGTGTATCTGGGATGAATTTATTGACAGCCTACGCAACCCACTGAGGACTTTGAGGAAAAAAAACCCAAAACGAGCATCTCTCTGTCATACATCACAACGGTGATTTTTATTGACTATCATATCTTCGGATCTGAAGCAGTCAGTGAGCATCCCAACACGCTGCTTACCATACATGCTTTGATCAACATCTTCCACTGTTTGACTCTGTATCATTTTGTAGTACGTACAGTACAAGTGGAAGTCATGTTGAGATTCCATCGCCTAACTTCCTGGCTGGTCTGCCTGCAACCAAAACATCAGGTAGGCACCATTATCGTATCGTAGGGACTCTGGTGAAGACAGACAGTTTCTTCCATTTACCCACATGCGATTATCATTCTCGATTCATCTTGAATGGCCATCAGTCATTTAGTGCGTGTGTGTGTGTGTGTGTTTGAGCCTTTGTCGGCAGAGATCATCCTGTGCAGCTGATATTGTTAGTCTGCATATCTTAATTGAGTTTATGCTTTTGACTCGCATTTCTTTTTGAGGACGGACACGTCCACTGCACGGGCCTCGCCGCGCTCCATTGGCAGGGGTGCCGCTCACCAAACGGCTCAGTCCGACTTACCATCAAGACAATGTAATTAAACATGTAATAAACGTCTGTATCAGAAGACGTGTTGTGGGCAGAGCCTTGTGGACAGCTAACACACGTTTATACAGTCTATTTTTGCCATCACAGGTCACGTGGCGGCTGGGTTTTGGAGTAAAAGCCCATATCTTCTCTGTCCACAATAATATTCGGCCAATATCGGCCGATAATAAGCTTTTTTGCTCCCATCAGTGAAACTTTAAATATGGGAGAGGGTTGGGAGAGAGATGAACACAATGCTGATGAAGCATGACAACATGTTCGAATTTCTCTATGCACTGCACACATCTCCAAATCATTCAAAACAAGCATTTTGCCTATTTAACGCCTAATCTTTTTTTATTTTTCAATCACTGTGGGTGATTTCTCTCCACTGTGTCAAAAAAAAAAACGATTTTCATGCAATCACAGAGACACTCAGAAGCACTTTTTAAACAGAGCGACAGAGCGATTCCTCAAATCCCCAGGTAATCAACAGATTAATCGACACAATCACATAATTTACACAATGTGCTTCAAGTTTATTCCAAACAAATTGAATAGTATATACATATATAACTGAAATCGATGCATCGCGGCACGGTTACTGCTCGAGCCACAAGGTTCCGAATTCCCGGGTCATTTCATTTATTAATCAAACTCTCATCATACACTGATCCAATTGAAATGTGGCCCCCATTTTGAGATCACATCCGCCACACAGGCATCAGACTTTTATTAAAACACAGTTAAAAACATAGCAGCAGACCTGCAGATATAATTTCACCAAGGCTGCGCATTTTCAAGTTGATGCGTGGGGGTGGGAGCACGCTGGCCCTTGGCCAATGGGATTATTTTCTGATGTCAAAATATAACAATTTGAAAAATAGCAGATCTCAACTCGTTCTTTTCTCTGATAATATGATGCTCTCTCCTTTAAAATGCATTTTTCTCATCTCTAATTATCTATTATCTAATTGTTATGAGAAAGCACTGTGACTACTGAAACATGAAACATGAACGCTATGCCATATCAGCCAGCCACCATCGGTTAAATGAATCTGAATCTGGGCCAGTATGATAATGGCTCCCTGGATCTCACAAGGTGAATAAGTGATGAACAACCAAATCTGATTTGGACAGTGATGATACCTCGCAGGCCGTGAGGTCAAGACCGAAAAATGATCAGCAGTTTGCCGTTTTTCAATACTGTAGTTAGCTTCTGCCAATGTTTTTACGTCATTTGGCAGACGTGAACGTAGGAAAAATCACATCTATTTAATGCATTTGAATAAGCTCAGTAGATGTATTTTGATTCCTGCTGGGCACATCAAATAAATTGAAAATCGTGGCGGGGACAGTTAAAATGCAAGAATTCAGCGCTGCGAAAAATCGCCATTCTCACAATACAGACAGAGAGACAAACACAATAGTTTGGAATTTCATATTGATCTTATATTTGCATCCTCCAACAAGGCTGGATACCAACACATTTGCGGTCTCTTGGTCTATATTAATCTCAAAAAGGTCTAAAGTCATGTTGTCATTCGTCTACACTCCTGATTGTAATTGTTCTTTGGCGTGCATATTGTGGTATATCCGTTTTCCCATTTTACCCATATATAGTACATTGCATATTGCCCATTTCCCTGCTGCGACACATGCGCAGTTGCCGATCCGTTCTAGAATGGAAGGCATTACACACTGTTGGCTCTGCCTACAGAGTGTCTGACTTCATCGCACTTCACATGAGACAAATGATGCTTTAATGCTTGACTATTTCTCGTACAATGTTCTGCCTTTTTGGGGGAAATGTAGGATTTCGGGTCCCCACACCTAAATTTTCAGATGATCTCTGGCCGGTGGCCCCAAATTTGTGCTGAGTCTATTACAAACCTTCAGATCTTCCTGTTTGCCATTAAAAATAGGTTTGAGAACCACTGGTCACTTTTTTCAGAGGCTGTCATTTTTCATTTACAGCATTTCAATGGTATTCTGTGCAAAAGGTCCAAAATATTCACATTCGGCGAGTTTTTTCAGCGCTAATCTAAAACTGAGACAATTCAAGTAAAATGTCTCAAGATTATGTCTCAAAATCCCTGCAAAACTCATTTCCAACCTTCTCTCCTCCAGTTATCCACTCATGATTGATTAAATCGCCTTTGACCTTCAATTACCGTATTGATCTTTTCGCCGGCGGAGGCATAAAAAAATAAGACAGCATTACATTGAGGAGAGAGAGAGAGAGACATGCACGGAAATGTGGCGGCCCTGACGTCACTCGGCTCGTTTTCAATTGAAAATGGCACGTCGTAGTATAGCGTTATACAGATTAGAATAGACTTTTCAACGAGTACTGCACCATTGTACATCAGTCTGAGATCACGTTGACTTTTCCACAGGCAATGACAGCACTTGCATGGTCTCTGTCACTCTTTCTTGCTCTCTCTCTCTCTCTCTCTTTCACACCCCACTGGGTGTCGCTAAAAACAGTGTCCTCCCCGTTCCAATAAAGTAGATTTTCCTCTCGTTGACCATTCTCTGCTCATTTCATGTGTTTTATGTCCAGACGGCACTTCGGCTAATAATAATAAGCGGGCAAGTCTAAGTCAAGTCAACACAAAGCCAAAACTCTATAATATATTCAGAACTGTGACTTTCTTGACATCTTCATGATTGTGTTTAGTTGAGGGCCGATAATCATGTCTGCATCTCGCTTTGGTCCAACGAGATTCCCGCCAGAATCAGGAAATGGTCACGGATGGCGTTGGTTTGCTTCTCTTTGTGTGTTTGTGGGCGGGTCTCACCTAAAACACCTGCGTAATGTGACTCGGCCGTGGGTGTGGGGGTGGAGAGAGTCCATAATGGCTTGCATTTTAAAGGAGAGAGGTCGTATTTTTTACTACAGGCTAAAAGTAATCTCATGTGAAAAAAAAAGTGATCTGTGATGCTCCAATTCCAGTGGTCGCAAAGCGCTAAATAAATAGAATTTTTTTTGGAGTGCTTTATAACTGTCTATACTGCCCTGCAAAGCTAAAAGGGGGTAACTCAATTTTTGTCAAAAATGAGTTTTTGTCATTTTTGGAACATTGAAGATCTGCTTTATCATGTGGAAAAATATCTTGAGTCAATTGTGTTGTTTTTTGGGGAAAATAGGCGGTCATATTTACAGTAACTTCCAAAAGCCCTAGAAAAGCCAAGCAAGACTAAGGTAACATCAGTTACGGTTGTTTGGTTTGGTTTGACTGCACTCTGAATACTCTGCCATGCAACGCAAAAAGGGGGTAACTCACCAGAATGCACAGGTTGAGTTGAGGTATGAGTTACATTACTGGGCAGGCCTAATGTCATGATTGTGACATCGGACCAATTACCACCCCCACCCACACAGACACCCACACCACCCACATTAACTCCCAAGGTTGCCAGCTCATATGGCATTAACCCCCTAACCCTTATACATTAACCCGCGAGGCACCTCATATGACATTAACCCCCCAGGCACCAGCTCATACCATTTACCCCCGAGGCTCCAGCTCGTACAACATTATCCCCAGAGACGCCAACTTATATGACATTAACCCCGAGGCGCCAGCTCATACGATATTAACCCCCGAGGTGCCAGCTCATACCACATTAACCATGATGCGCCAGCTCATACAAATTTAACCCCCGTGGTGCCAGCTCGTACAACATTAACCCCCGAGGCGCCAGCTCATACCACATTAACCCCAGAGGCACCGCTCATATGAAATTAACCCCGGAGGTGCCAGCTCATACAACATTAACCCCCGAGGCGTCGCTCATATGAAATTAACCCCAGAGGTACCAGCTCATACAACATTAACCACCGAGGCGCCAGCTCATATGACATTAACCCCTGAGGTACCAGCTCATACAACATTAACCCCCGAGGTGCCGCTCATATAAAATTAACCCCAGAGGTGCCAGCTCATACGGCATTATCCCCAGAGGTGCCAGCTCATACATTAACCCTCCAGGTACCAGCTCATACAACATTAACCCCGAGGCGCCGCACATATGAAATTAACCCCAGAGGTGCCAGCTCATGTGACATTAACCCCCGAGGCACCAGCTCATATGACATTAACCACTGAGCTACCAGGTCATACAACATTAACCCCCGAGGCGCCAACTCATATGACATTAACCCCTGAGGTACCAGCTCATACAACATTAACCCCCGAGGTGCCGCTCATATGAAATTAACCCCAGATGTGCCAGCTCATACGACATCAACCCCCGAGGATCCAGCTCATATGACATTAACGGGCCAACAAGAGTCCCACCAAACTAGGCTTGAAGGCTGTGTAGCGGCATGATAATCTAGTTATATTATATTTATACGTATATTATATTAAGCGTAATTGTGCCATGAAAATGAGACTTTATGTCTATGTTATCATTATTATCATATATACTGGTTTTATATAGTGATAAGCAACCAAGTGAAGGATCAAATTGAAGTTACTGTCTTTTTGCTTGGCATCACCCCTTATTATTTTGCAGACAATGCAAAGCCAGAGTAAGGTAACTTCCAAATAAGGGTCAAAGGTCAAGTTTGAACTAAAGAAAATTATGTAGATAAATAACTACATTAAATAAACAAATAATTAACACATTTCCAGTTTTCTTCCTACAATACATTTGGCTGGACAACAACAAAACTTTAAAGTCATTTTTCTCAGTTCTACACTCTGGCGAGTTACCCCCTTTTAGCTTTGCAGGGCAGTATAGTGAATTGACGTCTTGTGTTCCTTTATCAAGTTTATTGGATTCATCCCGCACAGTGGAAATCCCACTCTCTGATGCCCATAACAGTGTACTTTCTGCACAGGGGAACACCATTACAAACCTTCTTAGCTTGCATTTTAAAGGAGAGAGCTGAGTCTATTACAAACCTTCTTAGCTTGCATTTTAAAGGAGAGAGCTGAGTCTATTACAAACCTTCTTAGCACGATAACAGCACTGGCATTTTCATGGCATAGTCACACACACACGTGAAATCTGACCAAACCTACTAGAATTATACAGAATACAGGAGACGGAAGAAGAGTTTAGGCCCCCAGAAAGAAAACCCTGGCACGAAACAATAGGTGGCCGCGCTAATGTTAGCGAAAAAGAAAAGAGTGTGTGAAAACGGGGCCCTCATTGCGCAACGGAAATGTGTGTTTTTCATTTAGCCGTTTGAAACATAATGTGACATAATGCAGAAGAGGGCATGAACGCACAGGGAGGTCTCTCTCTCCCCTCTGTCGTTATAGGAAAACAAACTAACCAGAGACTGATGCAAACTCATTTGAGTTTGGCGTTAAATCTTTTAATCGATTCAATGGGTTAGGTTAAGATTAGGACACATGCACGCAGCGAGGAGTGTACTGCAGGGAGGAGATATGTGTTCAAATGTAATGTACAGCTTGTTTTGCTTTTGTTGTTCTTCATTTTGTAAACTGCTTGTTTCTGTTTGGCAGGCACGCACTTCCACCACTTTATGTCAGTATTTATGTTTTTGAGGTCAGATAACGTTATCGACTGTGTGTGCGTTTGAAAATGTTCAATGCCTCTAAAAACACTGTTGCCTAAACAATTATACTGATACGCCACTGCGCCGCGGGAAAACAGCTCTCGCTGCGTGTCTGCTGCCCGAAATTCTGACAGGCCGGGTTGTCCTGCGTGTGACTCCTCGTATTTTTGTATAACTTGTTGTCCAGTCAGCTTCTCTACAGAGATGGGTCGATTTCCGGTTTTCGTCTGATTTTTGCAAAAGAAAATGAGTCGCAAAATGTGTCAAACAAACACCCACACGGCGTCAAGAGTGGAATTTACTGCCGACATGACTGCAACATTTAGCGTGTGTAGCACGGAGACAGCGCTCGTCCTGGATTAAGCAGCAACAAAAACATTCTAAATTGATACAACATTCATTTTTTGTCAAACCATTCAGGTCTTGCATCGGAGAAGACGTCACAAAACCTTCACTCCATCTGTGCACATAGGAACTGAAACCCTCATTACTGTTTTATTAAACTATCCCATGTGATGAATGAATGCACGGTCCATAGCATATAAAAGAGTCAGATTAAATGTAGCTGTCTGCTGTAATAAATCATGAAAATAAATGAAAGCAAACAGACAGAAAAACGGTTTTAATGATAATGAACATTTTAAACAGGAAAACAAGAGGACATCATACAGCTCCAGAATGTCCTAACACCCGGTGTTACGGAGCCATAATGACATACTCTTTTATTTTTTTAAATTCAAGCACTGAGACAAAAAAATATATATATAATCATATTTCCATTACACTCCCAACATCTTATTTCTGAATTGGGTTGCCGAGTCCGCAATGAAAAATAAATAGTGTCGGCGCATTTTGGGTTCATGTGGCCACAGTCATGACCATCAATGGTGCCAAAACATGATGGCCCCTTCCGTTTTTTGCAAGAAGCCATGTGATGAATACACAAAAATGTCGGCAAACTGCAGAAATATTCACTCGAATTTATCACAAAAGATGTGATTTATCAATTTGAGATCAGAGTTGAGCTTTTAGATGTTTTAAGTTTTGGAACGAAAACATCCTCGTCACTCATTCTCCAGAGTACCTCAAGAGGTATACATCACACATAATGGTTTATCCCCAGACATTAAGGAAAACGATGGGTTAGCCTGTCGGGTGGTGGCTCTTTCATTCATTCATTTAAAACAGATGTTGAGGTGAAATACATGTTTTCATCGCCATTGGAGACAATATATCAAATTATCTTTTATCTCTTTTGCTCCCTCTCAAATAAATTATTTTTAAATACTTAATCTCTCTCTCTCTCTCCGCCGGCGACTGCATCACATGGGACCTCACAGTGACTATTGCTGCAGCTTGCCATTTCCAGAGCGGTGTTTGGAAATGCAAGCTAAGAAGCGCCAAGGAGTTTTTTTTTTTTGACCGATTATGAATCGATAATCGAGGATCAAAGTCGCTCAACACATAATCAATTCATTCGAAAAGCCACAAATCGAGAACTGTCCTATGTCCTGCTGTTCTCACTCATCTGCTGCTTCTCCAGCTCTCTCATCTTCATCGGTGAGCCGCAGGACTGGACCTGCCGTTTTCTCCCCAATTGTATGGATTGCACCAGATGAGCCGTATAATAATAAATGATCTTTGAAAAAACGCAAAGTGACCTTGCTTGGTCTTCAGCCCCTTCTGACAAACCAGAAAGATAAAACGCAATTGCACGTGTGGGCGGGGCTACATATTTGCTGCATTGTGCATACGCCAGCATGTGTGTGTGTGTAGGATAAGCCTTTGGTTCTGTAATCTGGAGAAAAGTCGTGGCGTTGGCTGCCGCGCACGCACGCCGTAGAAGAGCATTTTTTATTTTTTATTTTTATTTTTCAGCCTCGGGTGGTTGGGCGATCTGAAAATCCATCCGCATCATCACACCCATAGCACTTAGTTTGCTCAATCCACTTTTGGTCCGCATGTCTAAGAAATGACATCTCAGAGTCTGCACACACACGTATCTTACAGCAGTAGTGATTTGTAGTCGACTAAGCTGAATGAGTGTTGATACGTGCATTATTAAGATCTGTCGCACCATAATATATCAATTAGAATTTTAATGGTTTTATGTACAGGGTCTGTCTGCATTTTGCAATCAAAATACTTTTTACACTATCTGTCAAATTAGTCATAGGAAGTAGTCTACACTGTTTCCGCGGGGAATTTTCAAAAATAATACATTTTATTTTCGGGGGCCTGTGTGATGCCATGATGCAAGTTAATTTTCGAAATTGAACGCCTATTTTGCGTGCACGCCAAAGTGCTGATTAATCGCTTTCTGAATGGCTCGTGCGTGCGTGCACCTCCAGACCCAGTTTAACACCACTTGAATGTAGCAAAGAATCAAAACACTTAATTTGGAATGTCTTAAAATTTGGCAAACCAAATGAAGCAAATATTTACATTACGTGTCTGATTTCCTGACATGTAAAAGAGAATCAGTTGACAGAGCTTACCAGACAGGCAGCTATTTATCTCAGAGCCAGTCCCTGAAAGATGGGAAAAGATTAAAAGATTGAAAGGAGTAAGGGGGATCATCTCCTATGAACTAAAACAACACAATAGTTTTGAACAGTAATTTCCTCCATAACAGCAGGAAACACGACCACACATCTAATGCTAATAAAGACCAACAATAAAGGGTGCATGACATATCCCATGACAGAGATGAAGAATGGCTTTTATTGGACCAGCGCACTTGATATCATCATAAACCCTTTCTCTCCATAGAGGTCAGAGGAGTCTTTGGTCAATGATGTTCCGGTGTGGTGCCAGGCGCACCACACACACACACACAAGAATGCTCACTCTTGAACGCTGATGAGTTTAATCAAACGCAAACGTAATCGTTTAATCACGCAGCTGGACCGTTGGACCGATTTGCATTAGTTCATCATTAGTTAATGATTTCAATATAGCGATGACGATTGTTTTTTTTTCTTTTATCATATAATTCACACAGCTGCTCAAATATGTATTACACACGCACACCATCCATTAGCTGGTCTGAAGTCTCTGTGTTTCAGAATACCGTAAATCCTCTCTCAATTGGCGACATCTCTGGTGCTCACCGTCTTCACTGTTCTACTCGTCCTTTTTGTGCGCCTGTAACAAGGGAGACTTTATCTTTCATATACACCGGACCGATATCCGCCTCTGCACATTGTGAAGATTGGCAGAGAAATGTGTGACCCTTATAATACGAACTGATAAGAGTACCGTGAGTCAGGTAATGAGTGCAACAGCCTCTTCACCACACCCAGTGTCGCATAGGCGTCATGTTTCGCAGGGCGTGAACTCGAGGACTGCGGCCGCAGTCATTGGGATAACACAATATTTTGCTTAAATGAATGTCGATTGACATGTTTTTATGACCTTTTTTAACGTTGTCATGCCGTTATTGCATTTGTCTCTCTCTCTCTCTCTCTCACACACACACACACATTTCAAGCACATCATCAAATATTTAGCACAGGCCATTGCATTGTGATTGGGGTCTTTGAATACGACTGTCTGTCTGTGCAGATAGTCTCAGAAAGAGGGCGATCGGATCCATAGTGCTGGTGTGGCTGAGCTAATTTCTTCACATCAATTTTGTTTTTCTCTCTGTCTAGATGCGCATATTAGAATCTAATTCACAATACAATTGGTGATCTATAAATATCAGCACTTTGTCCCACATTTCCCAGACGGCAATTAAATGCGGTCTCGATATCGCCGTAACGGGTGCTCCAATTTGTGATATGACTCGATCTGTGGTCTTTTTTCACTGTGGCCACTGTGCACAATGTAAAAAAAAATTATACTATTATAGTATGCTACCTGTGGCCCGATATCTCTTTTCATCATAATTGGTGCATAATCCGCGTTGCGGCCGGTGTGAAAGAGCCTAGGGATCGGATATTCACATTTTGGGCTAAATGATATCAGGGCTGTTGTTTTCAATGAAATCGCGGAGTTGCGATTTTATTGCTGCCCGTTAATGCCTGGAAAAAAATAAACCGTTTGCAGATGGAGCTCTCTCTCTCTATTCTCGTGAGGTCACAGTGACCTTAACCTTTGTCCTTTGACCACCAAAATCGACCCTAAATTTAATAGTTAGAAGGTTTTTGCAGTCTACAGAGGCCAACAGTGATTATTTTCGGCAGCGCGGTACGGCAAATCAAATCAAATATAGTCCCCGGGGAGTCCCCAGCCAAATAAATGCGCAGTCTGACAGTAGCCAGACCTTGTCCTCTGTGTATTTGAAACGCGAAAGCGAAAGACAGACAGATATCCCAATTAAATAATGTGCACTGGTTACCGCCGAAATGTAACAATTGACAACATGGCATTTCGCCAACCGTTCCAATTCAAAGTGTTGATTTTTCCTTTAACGCTATACTGACCTGCTTCAGCAATGGCGTAACGATCACCGATATATAAAATACATGTTGTGAAAAGCGACCACTGCAAAAATAAAAAACAAAGTCACAGACACAACCCTCTGGCAATGAAATATGAAACTTGGAGAGAGAGAGAGAGCTTGTTAACGCGATATCGGTCTTCTCTCTGTCTGTCAATGGCACAATTGGCCTCCAGACAGACAGACATTTGAAGCTCTAAACCATTTATTATCGCATTGTGTTCAGGTCTTGTGGATGTGCTTGACCACTTGAAAGTACAGGTGTAAACGCCCCCAAGACACATTGAGGATGGGGCGGGGCTAGAGACAGAAACCACTCAAACGTAAACTCGCTTTCTGGGCTGTGAGGATTTGATATGACACTCTCTCGGGTGATATCTCGTCATGGGCTGATTATTTGATTGCAGTATGATGATAAAAAAAACACCTTAACAAACGCATAGAAATATGAAGTCGAAACCAATGGAAAACTCAGGTAAACTGTCTGCATTTTAGACCTCACCATAAGGCCCTGAAGATCAAGTCATGGTTCTTTCGTCATGTCGTAATCTAGAGATAATTGGCATAAAAGTCGAGGGTCACTCCCCAATATGGGTTGACTTGTATTCTAAATGTATCACCTTTAGGTGACAGTCACATTTTTCAGATGCACACATTCTATTAGTCAAATCCGAATCGAGTTCCCGGATAAAGTTTGGACATGCGTGGCTCTGAATAAGAATGAGACCGTGCAATCAGCAGAATAGAGCTTTGTACTCAGTGACTTGTGCTTACTCTCCACTCATCTTTTCTAATTTTTGGCGTAATGACTCCGTGCTCAATTTGGGCCGTCTGTCTGTCTGTCTGTCTGACAATGACAAACTTAACTAGACTCCTTAACACTTTCAGTGCCACGGCCCTTGGGCAAAAGGTTGCTTGCTGTGCCACATAGGCCGCAATGCATTTTAAAACAGTCATATAATTTCTTTAATAATTACTATGTAAACACTGAACACGCACAAATAACGATGAGACTCTCTTCTATCACCTGCAAAAAAAAGTTTATTGATCCCATTTTCCGTTCTTTAGTTATGAGCCGGAGAAGATAGCTTGATTGAACGAAAAACAGAGCTTTTTTTCTACGAGCTGAGATAATGAGCCTTTTGTGAAATTAAACATTTCAAGCACATCACTGACTCTGAAGCTAATTTTCTGATGTAGTCACACCTCAAAAATAATTTCCTTCAATAAAACAGTGAAGGCAAGGGAATTTTGTTTGGAAGAATAATATTTTTAGCTGAAAACAGCAGCGCTGGCGCCTGCATGCGCTGCTGGTTGCAGCTTCTTGCTGATCTTTTGCTGCTGGTGGGCATCGGATATTCTGGCTTGCGTTTGCCAACCCTGTCCTGCTGTCTGGGTCTGTGTTGTGTACTTGGCTCTGCGTGCCCTCCTCCTCCCCCCCCCCCCCGTTGTGGGAGGAGTGTCTCTCTGCTCTGCTGTTTTCTCTGCCTGTGCTCAGCACTGAAAAAGTCCGCTAGATCCTGCTTTTTTACAGCCGCGTGTACCAGCTCCCATGCTTCGAGTTGAGAATAATAACAAATCCACGGCTGATCATGTGTTGCAGCGGACACGGAGGCTGTTGCAGCGGACACCGAGGTGCTCAATTGTGATAGCAGATTGGCTGCTGCAGGGGCACAGCTAAACGTTGCTTCAATGAAGCCGCTGCATACGGACGGATGCGATGCGATTTCCTTCCCCCCAATGACTTCTTCTGTGTGTTTCACTCCACGTTCTCTCATCTGGAGAGCGCTGTCGCCACCTAAGGGTTCTGTAAAATAGGTTAGACACATTCAATACCTCTGAATATTGTAAGAGGCGATGTAAGAGGCATAGATCGACACCCCCCCGTCAAAAAAAAAAATTCTAGTTATTGACGCCATTTGGCGTCGCTGGCACTCTACGGTAAATTTCTAATGACGCCATATGGCGTCGCTGGCACTGAATGTGTTAATTGTATTTTATCGAATGAAAAAAAAAAAATCGGCCTTATATATCGGCCATCGGCCGCCCTGCTCTCTAAAGATCGGCATCGGCCATTGAAAAACACATATCGGTCGACCTCTAATTCTTACTGCAGAGCTGTGTGGACAATGGGACATTTATAAGAATTTTGTCATTTTTTTGTTTTTCCATGGCAGATACAACAGATGCAACTGGCAGTGAGGAGGGACCTCCTCCCATTGACGGACAGGACCCCCCAGAGCCCAGCACCAGTAACATAGGTGAGGGATCCAATCAGTCCCTTGAGCTATCACATATACACCCTTTTACTGTTTGTAAACAGTCATTACGTATTTGGTGGGCGGAGCCAAACTCGTTGCAGAAAGTTACAACTAGCGGTTCAGCTGTCATAGAAATATGGAAGATCCCCACACCTCCTCCACGTATTTTAAAGCTTTGCCAGCAACAGTCAGGTTACCTTACACAAATAACCTAACTATTTCTATTGGGTGAAGTTTATTGACCTGTACTCACTGTCAGGATGGGTCTAGGACAATATATCAACGTATTCTCATGACTTGTGATATTATGCGAGTTGTTTCAGCGTCTGCCGTCTTATCTTAACAGGCAACACAAAGGGAGCCATCTACATTTTGCAGAGCGCAATTGAACTGGACGCCAAACCAAAAGAAGTGCTGGAGGCTGCGTTACAAAACCTGCAGACAGGAAAAGCACAACTTGTCTGTTCTGAACATAAGGAAAATGTTTCAGGGTAAGAATAAAACAACTGCTTTCAATTTTCACCAGGTATTCATTTTGTTCTAAAACATAAAATCTTACATCCATTCCTCTTCTCCGGCCCTCAGGACAGGGCACTTGAGTGGATCATCCAGAAAATCTGTTAGCTGGAAAGAAGACTTGGTAATGGTGTTCTTTTACAACCCAAAGAGCATGTAAGTTTTGTAATTTTGTTTGTTTTTGGTTATAAAAGTTTTGCATAAATAAGATTCTGAATGCTCATTGTTGTCGACTGCTTTCAATTTTCACCAGGTATTAATTTTGTTCTAAAACATAAAATCTTACATCCATCCCTCTTCTCCGGCCCTCAGGACAGACATCCCAGAAACCGATGTTGACGATGGCGACGAGATGCCTTCAAAGAAAAGTGCATCCATCCCCAGCAGCTTGTCCAGGTAATTATGTAGGACGGGGATCCCCCCCCCCCCCCCCCCCCCTTCATGACAAGGACCCACAGTAGTTAGGCATTCCACTATGGACTTCTGTTTTGTGATTACTACAGCAGAATAACATTGAGCTAATATCCCAATTCATTTTTCTGTCCCACCATATGTGTTGTCCAATTTTTGTATTGTGATACTAAATTTTGATATATTGTCAACTATCAAATAAAGCAAAAGTGACCCCCATCTAATTGATGGTGTTTGCGGTTATGTTATTTTGACCAACCGTCTCGTCCACAGTGAGATGGGGGTTCTAAACTCTGGCCCGGCCGCTGAGTCCAAATCTAAAGAGGAGCATATGGACAGAGAGCAGCAATTTGCCAGGTTTTTTCAACAGCTCAACAAATGCATAGAGCATGTCAATAAAGGTAAGCGCTTCTCCAATTGCCCTGTCATTTTGAGATTTAAATGAATCCGTCTACATTTGTCAGTACAGGATCAACTGATTAACACCTCACATTTTTGTTACAGATTTGGACCTCAATATTCAGCCGAAAAGTTTATCCATCCCCAGCAGCTTGTTCAGGTAATTATGTAGGACGGGGATTTCCCCCATGACAAGGACCCACAGGTAGTTAGGCATTCCACCATGGAATTCTGTTGCATTTGATTTTCTCCTGAGGAATGGCATCTGAGAAGATTGTTGTCGTTAGCTACAGTATGTCTTTGTACATAATGACAGAAGTGTCTGTACTGGAGGTGGGGAGGTAGCAGGATACTGAAACCTAGGCTGAAAATACTCATCACTGATGGAGGACACACAGACACTTGTATGCTGTCTCAAACGGCTTACTATACTTTACATTGTAATTCCCAAGTATATCACTCTCAGGGATGCAAACTAGTCACCCTTTCCATCCCAAAATAGGATTTCTGAGTGGTTTTGTGTCTGCCCTGGTATCTTGTCACCTTTTTCACTCTCCATGAGTTTGCATCCCTGCACTCCACTGTGTAATTATTGAAAGTATTGTAATGCATTTTTCATGGCATTGCATTGTTGTTACAAAGTGGAATTATAGTTGTGACTGTAGTCATGTAGGCCACGTGTTGAATCTCAACTGCTTTCATTTTGTTTCAGGCAAACATGGGACACATCACGTACCAGCTCAGTGTCTGCGTTATCGTCCTCCAAGGAAACTGCTGTTGATGGAGATTTCCTCAGTCTTAAAGTGAGTAAAGTGTGGGCTTCTTTTCTTGGTTACTGATTTTTAGTTGGCCAAAGAAATATTAAAGGAACACTTCACATGTTTTTTTAACCATATCTATATTAATTTGTCCTCACTAATACATGCAAATTCAAAAAGACTGTTGTATTTTGGGACGTCCCACAGCCCGTCTCAAAGACACAGAGCGAGTACACAGGACATGATGCTGTCTTATATCATATATTAATGATGGAGATATGGTTATACTGTAATGGCAGTGTTCCTTTCAATCAGTTTTTTGCACTGCTTTCTTCCCAGACAACAACTACCAGTCCAGTGCCTCGCCCCTGTGAGGATGAGCCATTGGTGGACACACTCCTTCACAGGCAGGACCAGAGACACACCTCTAGGATGGAAGGTATTATATCCTTGAGAGAGTATGGCACACCATCCAGTCCATCCATCACTGTGTAGTAGGGGTGTCACGATACACTCAGTTCACGATACGATACACGATATTGGGTTCACGATAACGATACGATATTTTAGCAAGCGATATCTCAAGAACGGCTTGATGGAATTTCTTCCAATTTGGCTCAAATGTCGACTTGGGCGCAAGGATGAACGGATTACATTTTGGTGATCAAAGGTCAAGGTCACTGTGACCTCTCCAACGCCATTTTCAAGCTTGTTAACGCCATATCTCAGGAATGCCTTGACGGAATTTCATCAAATTTGCCTCAAATAGAAAAAACGGTGGAGCTACTAGGAGTATTTTTATATAGCAATATTTAATGCGAAGTAATATATCTGTGTACAGGCAGTTACAAATCAGAATATATCTTCAAAGTTATACGGGCAGACAAAACGCAACGCGTTTCAACCACGTAGGTCTTCCTCAGGCAAATTTGCCTCAAACATTAACTTGGCTGAAGGATGAACTGATTCCATTTTGGTGGTCAAAGTTCAAGGTCACTGTGACCTCACAAAGGCGATTTCCAAGAATGAACTAATGGCGGAGGCATAAATCCGCGGTTCGGTCGTTCTAGTTTATCTTCCTTGGTCCTTGGTTTAAAAACATTTGAGAACTTCTGCTTTAAAGGGATACTCCACTTTTTCGGGAGCTTAGCTTAGCTCATTTGCCCCACCCCGCACATAACCAAGATACACCATGCCTTACCGGCACTGTCCCCCACATAACCAAGATACACCATGCCTTACCGGCACTGTCCCCCACATAACCAAGATACACCATGCCTTACCGGCACTGTCCCCCACATAACCAAGATACACCATACACCATTAAAAATCTGCCAAATCTCACGGCGCCAAAATACATGTTGTGCTTCGGGTACTCGCCACACAATGAAATATTAATCCAAAATGCACATAATCTGTATTTTTGGAAGGAAAAGAGGTAGCTGGCACTACTTTCCAAACATGGCCGCCGACCTCTTTTCCTTCCAAAAAGACAGTATTTACGTCCTGTAAATAGCTTATTTTCTTCTGACCTTGGTGCTCAGCCTGCTGTGTTGGCTGTCAATCACATTAGAGATAGCAGCTCCTGTTCCCCTCGCTCCTCATTTGTCATCCATATGACGTTATTCCAGCTCAAATAAATAGGGCGGCCATCGACTTCAAATGCATCGTCCATCGTGTCAAAATGAGATCTTGTCAGCGGTGCTTACCATGCTACATGTTACATGTTACCATGCCATGCTACATGCTACATGTTACATGTTACCATGCCATGCTACATGCTACATGTTACATGTTACCATGCCATGCTACATGCTACATGTTACATGTTACCATGCCATGCTACATGCTACATGTTACCATGCCATGCTACATGCTACATGTTGCCATGCTACATGTTACCATGCCATGCTACATGTTACCATGCCATGCTACATGTTACATGTTACCATGCCATGCTACATGTTACCATGCCATGCTACATGTTGCCATGCTACATGTTACATGTTACCATGCCATGCTACATGTTACATGTTACCATGCCATGCTACATGTTACCATGCCATGCTACATGTTACATGTTACCATGCCATGCTACATGTTACATGTTACCATGCCATGCTACATGTTACCATGCCATGCTACATGTTACATGTTACCATGCCATGCTACATGTTGCCATGCTACATGTTACATGTTACCATGCCATGTTACATGCTACATGTTACCATGCCATGCTACATGTTACCATGCCATGCTACATGTTACATGTTACCATGCCATGCTACATGTTACCATGCCATGCTACATGTTACCATGCCATGCTACATGTTACATGTTACCATGCCATGCTACATGTTGCCATGCCATGTTACATGTTACCATGCCATGTTACATGCTACATGTTACCATGCCATGCTACATGTTACCATGCCATGCTACATGTTACCATGCTACATGTTACCATGCCATGCTACATGTTACCATGCCATGCTACATGTTACCATGCCATGCTACATGTTACCATGCCATGTTACCATGCCATGCTACATGTTACATGTTGCCATGCTACATGTTACCATGCCATGCTACATGTTACCATGCCATGCTACATATTACATGTTACCATGCCATGCTACATGTTACTATGCCATGCTACATGTTACATGTTACCATGCCATGCTACATGTTACCATGCCATGCTACATGTTACCATGCCATGCTACATGTTACCATGCCATGCTACATGTTACCATGCCATGTTACATGTTACCATGCCATGCTACATGTTACATGCATGGCCGTAGCTAGCTATGAGGACGGGGAGGTCCGGACATCCCCTAATATTTCAGAGAAAAAAATAAAACAATCTGCATGGAAAAGCATGAAAAACACGGGATCTCTTTTATTTTGAAATGAAAGGCAGGTCAGGCAGGAAGTCATCTGACGCCGCATCCGCGGTAACTTGATTCTGAGAGAGCAGCAGCATGGTGGTGAGTGATGACTCTCTGTCTGCCTGGCGAGATAATTGAAGGTGAGCGAGCTGCGAGACAGTGAGCGAGTGAACGACAGACAGTGAGTGACACTGACAGATTTTTTAGCAACAACCAAGAAAGTAAGTGTCTAGTCTGTCTCTTAAGTAATGTTACCTGTGTGACACGTTGGGATGCTACTGGCTAATCATGCATGATGCCAATTGCCAAGCTCCCGAAGTCAGGTATGCAGGTGGCTATATGCATGGTTTCAGTTTCATGACCCAATAAGTAACAAAAAGAGGTGGTGTAAAGTTAAAAACAACATAATATATTTTATTTTATTTTTCAATCGTTCCTATCAGGAATAAATAAATGTCCCTCTGTATGTTTTTTTTATTATCGATGATGACTTTGTGTGTTGTGTACGGCTTGGGTTGTGTACCTGTGTTTGTAGGTGTCATTTTGATATGAATTTGGCTAAAACAGTTTGTGTTTGTTAGTTACAATTATGTTGACAGGAGAGCTGAGCAGGTGGTGACATGAAAGAGAATATACTGAATAATGACATCACAACAGTATAATCCTAATGTTGATTTAAAATGATATATTACTCTAAATATGGCTAAAAAAGGGGAAAAAAACCCTCAAATCTTTTTTCGGCGGCGCCCTGATGGGCGCCACCGAATCCGCCTCCCCTTGCTGGACCTCTCCTATTTCGGAACCCTGGCTACGGCCCTGGTTACATGTTGCCATGCCATGCTACATGTTACATGTTACCATGCCATGCTACATGTTACATGTTGCCATGCTACATGTTACCATGCCATGCTACATGTTACATGTTGCCATGCCATGCTACATGTTACATGTTGCCATGCTACATGTTACATGTTACCATGCCATGCTACATGTTACATGTTGCCATGCTACATGTTACATGTTACCATGCCATGCTACATGTTACATGCTACATGTTACCATGCCATGCTACATGTTACCATGCCATGCTACATGTTACCATGCCATGCTACATGTTACATGCTACATGTTACATGTTACCATGCTACATGTTACCATGCCATGCTACATGTTACATGTTACCATGCCATGCTACATGTTACATGCTACATGTTACCATGCCATGCTACAGATGGGCTGCTCTGAGCGCTCAGCTCACCCTGCAAGTCCTCGCATGTGTCTCTGAACAGGGCGAGTTGTAAAAGCACATGTGCTGTTGAAAGTGTTGTGAGTCTAATTCATTCATCTGTGATGATGAAACTGCTCAGACTGTCCTCTGTGTTGTGTGTTGCTTTCACTAAAGTACATGTTTCTCTGCAGATGGACCCACCTCCAAAACAGCATTGATGCCTCAGCTGTCGTCTCCAGAGATGGACAGAAGCAGTTCTGGGCCCCAGTCTGCCCACTCCAGTCTGAAAAAGCCTGCTTTCAACCTGTCTGTCTTTGGAACCTCCTCCAATGTGAGTGTTTTAATTTTCCTACCAGCCAAATGGTGAGTTTAGTCAGTGAGTAAGGGGACTGCTTGTTTACAGAGAACACATTTGAGCCACAAACAAAGTGTTGCATTGTATACATATAGAGAGCTCCAGGGATGATGTATTTTTGTAGGCTGAATGCGGAAGTCCCAAACTTCCTGGTTCTTCACTGTTTCTGTCTATGGGATTTTTGAATGGGTTTTTGGCGCGATGCTTCAAATAAGGTCTGTGGGCAACGCAAGTTTAATCAAACGCGAACCAAGGTTCAGCGGGATAATCTTCACACATGAGGACCACTTTCATGAGTTTTGAAGCGTAACTGCGAGCCCTAGAGGTAAAAAGCTTGTGCTAAGCTAATCTAGAACTACACACAGTGTCGCATAGGCGTCCACGCATTGATTGCGAGAGAAAGAATTTCCGCGTTCACTCGTGATGACGTATAATATCCGCGTCGACATTGTAGTCTCATTTAGCCGTTTGCTAGCTAGCCACCCTTTTAACGGCACATAAAAGCTTCAAAACTCATAAAAGTGGTCTTCATGTGTGAAGATGATGTTACTAAACACTGGTTCGCGTTTGATTAAGCCAGCGTTGCCCAGAGAGATTATTAGAAGCATCGCGCCAAAAACCCATTCAAAACTCCCATAGGCGAAAACTGTGAAGAACCAGGGCTGTTAGCATCGATGATTTCCGGACTCGTTCCTGGAGCTCTCTATTGTTTTGTAATTTATGACTACAGCAGCTGAGATTTTCCCGGTTATATTTTGAATGTTATGCGTTCCTCCAACCAGCAGGGTGGCAGTCATGAGTGCTAAAGAAGTAAAAGTGTGTAGCATTGTACACGAGATGCACTACTAAAGTAATGTTGTTCATGCTTCAAAATGAGGTGCAAGCAAGACAAGAATGTTAGCTAAGTTTTTGGCCAAAGTTAAATGGATAATCCAGAAGATTTTCATGTAAATAAATGTCGGTAAAGTCACCATATATCGCCAACTGAGTTAACACAATGGTGATTGAGCCTATGACCCATTGATGAAAGCTGTTGCATCTCTCTGTATTGGAACATTTATGAACTTGTGTCTATGGCGACACTTTCCCCGTTCTTACGGCCCTGGCATAAGGGACAACCAGGGATAACATGTTGGTGCCCCCACTCTTCCCACTCCCAAAGACGAGAAGCTAGACCATGATCAAAGTTCTCAATGCAGCAGGTTTGTTTTGTAGTTCAGAGTAGAGCACTACCAAAACAATAAACTAAATCAAACTAAAAGGAAACTCACACTTTCTTACACACAAAATAAAAAGGAAAACAAAAGACAATAACTCTTACCTAACTCCTGATAACAAAAACAATGAGTGGTAAAGTAAAATCAAAGAAAAAGGGTTTCTCTCTCCTATTTGACTGCTACATGAGAATCAACAATAATCTCTACGATCTAAAGAGACAACAAAATGTACAGATCACCATACATAAATATCTATCAGAACAAGTGTGGAGCAGAGTTAGATGGCCAGCCTTCATCTCTGGGATGTGGGGAGAATAGAGGGGCAGACAGCAGGCCTCAGTTGGTGTATATCAGCTGCAACAGCCAATCAGCAGCCAGTCCTCCTGACAGCCCAGGTACCACACACCTGCCGCTCATCACCCACTCAGTAACACACACACAGGGGAGGAATGACACAGGTTACGCATTCAAATGACCCGAGGTCATAACACCGTCCCCAAACAAACAAAACAAAAATATAGGTTCCCATCACCCAGCACCCGTCAGAAAATATGTTTTGTTGAATTAGACCCTCAACACCACCAGTCGACTCAATGGTAAGTTCTAGTCTCCCAGAACCACGCATCTCCACTGACTGAACTCTGTAAGAACATAGCAATAAACAAAATTTTGTCTGGGTGGATTTTTGCCTAAACTAATCCCAGGATTATGGTGTATTTTGTTTTGCGATGTCATCGGTTTCCACATAGGCTACTTAGGGTTCACACGGGTCCTTGAAATCTTTGAAAGTTTGTGAATTAAAAAAAAATCACGGCATTAAACAGATTGATGAGAAAAACGACATGGTGTGTAATCAATGTGATTACCGTAAATTCCGGACTATAAGCCGCGGCTTTTTTCCCGTTTTTTGGCCCCTGCGGCTTATATAACGGTGCGTCTTATCTATGGATTTTTTCAGAAAAAAAAAAAAAAATACAAATAAAATCTCTCTTTTTTAGCACTCTTTCTAACTATAAATCCACTTCTGTTTTAATTTCCTCTCTTGCCCTCTTTTCACCACTGTGTGCACTGTAAAAATAAACAACGGTGGTGTTGTGTTATGTTGTTTTGTTGAAATGTTACGGTAATACGGTAAATGGGAGCTTCCTCAAACAGCCATTCTCTTTCCCGACAATCCCCTCTGTGCCTGACCACTTACATATGGTAATTACGGTAAGCAAACGGCCACTCGGCCATCAACTCCCTCCCCCGACTACCAGGAGAAAATCACAAACTTCGGCGAATTCACACAAAGGAAGATCAAGGAATATTCCATCGAACCGGAGCAGATCATAAATATGGATGAAGTGCCTTTGACGTTCGACCTGCCACTCACTCGGACTGTTAACAAGAAGCGCCCTGGAGGATTCTTTCACCAAAAAAAAGCTTTGCTCGTTCTCGACAGCATGAGAACGAGCAGTAGAAGCAACACTCTCACTTACCATGGGGAAGGTACGACGCAGCTTTCAAGTTGAAAGCAGTCAATCTCGCATTAAAAGAGGGAAACAGCAGCCGCGCGTAACCTGGGCATCGATGAGTCAATGGTGAGGCGTTGGACGGTGCAGCAGGAGGAACTGTCTCAGCACGGAATATTATAGGAGTGTGAAAACATCCACAATCACCAACGGGTTCCAAAACGCTGGACTGCTGCGGGATGAAGAGGATGACGACGCCACAGCTGGCGCTGAGGGCCGTCAGAGGCTTCAGAGGCTGTTCGATGCCGACAGTGACGAAGAGGAGTTCGTTGGTTTTGAGTGACAATGAAGGAGAGAGGTGAGTGGTTGACGAAGCCACCCTGAACCTGTTCGTTTCCGACACTGAAGATGAGGACTTTGGTGGTTTCAGTACGCAGGAAGAAGAGGAAGACGAGGATTAGTGACTTGACTTCTCTGGTTACAGGTTTGCTGCACATATAGCCTATTGTTGTGTGATTTTGTCTGGGGATTAGTGACCTGACTTTTGTTTTGTTTTGTTGAAATGTTAATAAATGGGAGCTTCCCCAAACAGCGATCTCTTTCCCGACATTCCTCTCTGTGCACGAACCCTTTCATATGGTAATTAAACATCAAAACACCCGCGGCTTATAGACCGGTGCGGCTTATAGAAGAAAAAAATAGTCAATTTTGGTCCCGCGGCTTATAGACCGGTGCGTCTTATAGTCCGGAATTTACGGTACTCTGATTCTTCAGTAATTGCATATGAGAATCCACCTCAAAGCAGCAGGGGGATTTTGGACTAACGATCTTTGCTGTTGTGCCTGTTTGATCCCAGCTTCAGGTCGAGTGCCTGGCAGAGGAGAAGGCCAAGATTCAGGTGGCTTTGAAATGTCCCAAGGAGCTGAAGCAGAGGCGGAAACAAACGACCAAGTAAGACTCCTTTTCTTATTTTATTTGTTGCTTTTTACCAATAGTGGGAGTTTTGAATACTGATCTTTTTAACTTTGGACCCAAAAGAGGCAGATCATCTCCCTGTGTTTTATTTATTTTTGTAATGGTGTGGAGATTGAGATCTTTCCTTAGAAGATACATTTATGGGGCGGGGCGGGGGGGGGGGGGTCGAATTAATGATTTTCATTGTTCATTCATGTTTTATATTTGCCTCATTTATTTACACTGAAATTCCTAATTTTGGTTGTGGCTTAACTATAAGCTCTAAGGATAATATCTGCATCACGCACATGGATTCAACTAAAATTCTGCAACACATTTTGATCTTCAGCGCATGAATATATGACAAATCCAATATGACAAATCCAAACTTCAGTGCTCATCTCAGCTCTTTACATGGTTCAAAACCACTTTTAAGAACCAGATTGAAGATCTACCTGGGTCAGATACCTATAACGGTCGGTTCCCTCCATCACAAGAGCATTTTTTTTAATGACCTTTGGTTGGTCCCATGGTGAGAGTGAAGTAACTATTGAATTTGTCTTCTTCCAGGCCGAAAGCTGCGTTGGGGCCTCCTGGCATGGTGGAGGTCGAGCTGATCTCCCCTTTGTCCAGCCCAGTACCTCAGAAGGTGAAAGCCAGAAGCAACTGTCCAGCCTATATCAGCTATCAACGTAGAAACATCCTCCCTTCCTTCCTGTTCCCTAAGCCGGTCACCCAGAGGAAGGCGTTTCCATGGCTGTCGGCACTCTAAAGGGAAACAGCCACACTTGCGCGACGTTTGAGGCAGGCTGTCGCTGCTGCCCATTCACTTTGTATTGAACTCATCTTGCAAAGCCTGGCTACGCCATCCAATACAAAGTGAATGGGCAGCAGCGACAGCCTGCGTCAAACGTTGCGCAAGTGTGGCTGCAATCAATCTCAATCAATTTGTAAATAGTTGTTATGTTAATTTGTTATGTTATGTTATGTTAAATAAAGTTTGTAAATCAGGAATAATGATCATTTTCATGTTTGAAGTGTTTTGAATGCATCTGTCATATTCTTAAAGTAAAGTAGATAGTTGGGATTTTCTGTGAAAGATGCAGCGTTGTACACTATTGCCAACAGATTTAGACTGTTTTTGTATGTCATTGGTTGGTTGTATATTTAAGCAATATAGCATGAGAGCCAGTGTGTTGTGAAGAATATATTCCCCTGATCAGCTGTTATCCCATGAGGCCGCAGGCCGAGTGGGATAACTGCTGAGCAGGGGGATATATTCCACAACACACGCAGCTCGAGTGCTATATTGCTTTTATAAAACGGTTTCCAAGTATGATAATATAATAATAATACTATAAGTCCGACTCCGACTGGCATGTCATTCTGATAGAGTCAGTTGAAACACTACTGTAAGGCGGGACCGCAAGAACATGTGGGTGATTTGATTGGATCGTTCTGGAGACTCAGGTTGACATTGGCCAATCCTGGCGCTTGCTGAGTAGCTGAGAGCTTTCTGAAAACCCCGACAGGCAGCTCCAGTGCAGCATTGCATTCTTCAGCGCTTGCTGAGAAGCTGAATGCTTTCTGCAAACCCCAACGCCAACTAACGTTACGGGGTTAAATGCGGGGTTAACAGCCTTTCTTTTGCAAAGAAGACATTAGCCCGCATCTATTCTTGTACAAAACATCATTTTCTGCGAAGTATTAGTAAAGTTATAAGCGAAGATCGATTCACAAGGATCTGACAGCTGTCTCCGCCATTTTTTTTTTCTACGTTGTCATTTGAGGTAAGCCTTATTATTACTCTCTTAGTAAGAGAGTTGCCATGGCAACCAATAACCCATGGCCATGGGTTATTGAACTCGGTTACTGGAATTACAATGGCTGTGAACCAATCAGATTGCTTGATTTGAGAGAGCCATTTTATAATGTACATTGAACATTGAAACTGGGTCCCAATGTGGTAAAGGTTTTGTTAAAAATGGACACTTGAAAAGACATGAGAGTCCACACAGGTGAGAAACGATTTAATTGCTCAGTCTGTGGTAAAGGTTTTGGTCAGAAAAAATAATAAATAAAATAAATGTAAATAAAAAATATATATGCATACACGTATACATATGTATATATACACACTATAGATGTGGAGAGAACGGAAAGATAAAGCTAAAGATATCTTTATTTTAGACCCAACAATTTAAACAGTTCTCACATGCACTGGCGATCATGTGGCAAAGGTACAGTATGTTTGCATTACAGGTGGGTGTCCGGATGATAGATTTACATTAGCTTTACCAATTATCAAACATTGATAATAGTCAATAGTATTGGAGGTACAATAGTCTCAACACAGACCCATAAGAGATCTTATGCTGATGCACTACATTACTGCATGCTGCAGATCTGCAGAGCCAAGCGGAACGCAGCGATTAAACACAATATTTAGTCTGAGGAGAGAATAGAGGCGGTGGGGGGGGGGGGAGCCCCCAAATCAAATTCCGCTTAGGGCCCCATAAGGCCCGGCCCTCATAAAAGCACCACATTTAAACAACAGACCCACCAATAAGAGAAAAAGGTATTTATTGTATATCATCTATATACAACTTTGAACTGGAAAGGTGACGACTGAGATGAAGTTGGCCCTCGGGCACTGTGAGAGAAAAAAGCTCCCCACCATTCATTCACTTAATTTTGTGTGTGACCAAAACCTTCCACTTTGCATCATGTGTATCACCTGTACTTCATTCTGTTGATGTGTTCCAAGAGGCCATAATCAAGGCTGGAAAAACAAAAGGGATATGATAGAGGAGGCTTAACACTGATTATTGATTAGATTTGCATGTATGGACAAATCAGCTTTTGCATACTGGGAATCACCTACTTCCTAGAGCCCATCATCATTCACAAGCCCCATATCTGCAGAAATACATACTTTTCACAAGACCAAAACTTTCCATTTTGCATAATGTGCATCACCTATATTGTGTTGACATCTTCCAAGGCTAGTGTAGGGCTCAAATGTCTTCTGCACACATCCTACATCTCTTGTCTTATGCCTTATAAAACAACAGTTTCCGCTTAAGGAAATAAAGGTTTCCCATTCAATAAAGCACTATCCTATGAATCTACCATTTAAGCCATTCACCTTTTTTTTACACTTGTTTACACTTGTTGAATGCATTTGAAGAAATAACACGTCTTTAATTCAAACATAATAGGTTCCTCTTAGTGTCCTTATGTTCATTATGTTGGGTTTCATATTTAGATTACTACTTTAATCTTTATTGTAAAAACCGAACTTTATCCCGCTTTTATTTTGAAGGTAAAATTACTAAACCGGAAGTGAAAATGTAAAAACAAATCGAAGCCCTTCACTGCAGGGGGCTGGTGGCAGGCTTGGGGGCTGACCTCCCCAATGTGGCGGCCACAGTCACGAACGGAACGAGGCATCAACGTGTTTATATCTATGCGCCCACTTGTCTGCAGCCAGGTAGGCTACTCTACTCTTGGACAGACAGGACGACGCCGGTGGCCAAACTTGTCAAAGGGACAAGAGAGACTCCCCGCTTCAGTTGCCTCGTCGGGAGAACGCAGTTTTTCCAAGAATGACCTTCGGAGCACAATGAAACAAGATAGACTGAATGGACTGGCCACCATCTCCATTGAACATGATTTGGCAAAGAAACTCGACATGGAGGAAGGAGGCAGTTAGGACCTTTCCTGCTATGAAGGCACGGCACGCCGTGGCGTGTACACTTCTGAAAGGTAAGAATATTAGGCTATTCGCTCTCTGTAGTTGTAATACAGAAATCTGCTGTTTATATAACTTAATATCATGCTTGCTGCTTGCGCTGCCATGCGCACATTGCGTGTGTGTGTGTGTGTGTGTGTGTGTGTGGTATATGGCCCATTGACCCTTTAATAGTTTATATTATCTTATATTTTATCATTAAGAGAGGAGGGCAGTTATGAAGTGTAGTGTTAACTAAATCAGTGGGAGTTGAGGTTAGTGAGGCAGGGGCAGGCAGGCTCCTCTTTGAAGCATTTGAAAGGAGCAATAAATAGACAGCTGAAGACACACACAGGAGTTTTAACAAAAGGATTAGATAGCATCTCAGGGGGTGACTAGGAGGTTTACACACAAAAGTACAGTTTAGGGGGCTACGCACACACAGGAGCAACAGGGGCCTTGTTTATGAGAGGATGAACACATGCTCAAAGGCACTCAAGCAGTGACATGCAGCATTCTGTTGTGACACTAGATAGTGGCTTTGTTTGTGAGAGGACAGGAGAAGGGGGCAATAACCCTGCAGGCCATCGTGAAGGGAGATAAAAACCATTTGGTGGGGCCATCTAAGCAGGAAAGAGCAAGGAGCTGTGCAGGCCCTTTCAAAGATGAAAGAGACAGCTGTCAGATGGGGGTTTGATTGACAGGTGACACACTGAAGCAGCTTCCCAGAGAGCACATACACATTTAGGGAAGGAGCTGATTGGATGAGAGAGTGGGGTATGACAAGCTGAGAGGAGGAGGAGGCTCAATTCAGAAAGTTTTAAATACAGTGGACACAGGTTCAGAGGTTAGAAAGAACACGCTCAAGACCATCTTTCTCCATGACTCTTAGAGAGCCATGTCGGCTATTGCATGCAAATAAAACAATACTTTAAATAGACATCATGTCTCTGTGGTTCATCTCTTCTTCTCTCGGTGCATTTGAAACACGACAAAGTGGCGAGCCAGACGGAGATGGTTAATCGGCGGCCAGGATGGAGCAACTGCACACGGCAGGTGAGTAGGCCTATCTCTAAAATATTGGGATGCGCTGTGCGTTTGCTCCGTCTCGCCGACCAGCACGAACGCTAGTGGGGTAGGGAGAGAGAAGTGAAGATGGAACTGTTTAAAGTTAATGCAATGATTTTAGAATAGTAGAAATGTTTGTTAGTTTTTAGTGAGAATAAGAGAGACTTTTCAGGGTTAAACTGGCACACAGAGTCGGATCTGATAAGTAAGGCAGATAGCCTAGCTAGCTACTGTAAATGAAGACAGATATAGACTTGGAATCACATAATGAAACCAACAGGCTGAACATCGTTTTTTAGAATGAAGTCAGTGTGGGAGTGATTGTGTAATAACTGCTTTGACTAAGTTTTGCTCTAGTAGAAATGTTTGTTAGTTTTTAGTAAATTTGTCTAATGTAAACTAGGACAACAATTAATAATTAGACTCCGCCCTCCAAGCTGTGATTAGAATTATTGATTGGTACTGCTTATGGACCCATAGGATTGATCAATTATGGCTATATAGGTAATGCGGTCCTAGTCGTCGGTTGCCTAGGGAGTAATTAAATGTGTGTAAGCGATTTGGGAAGGCAACTGAGAAAACGCAAATTTAAATAGATTGATTGTGGGATCACACAAACCGTTTGGCAAAAATACGTGTGCAGTTTTGGGGAGATTAAAATGGAAAAAGGAGTGTCTTTCACTCTAAAAAAGTTGGAAAAAGTCGCACGGTAAATAGATCTTGGGCCCAAAAGCAAATAGTCAGAGTATAAGAGATATGGAAATAAGAGATGAGATTTTAGAGATATTGAAACGCGCGTTTGGTAATGTGTTATTGTTTAGGCTGTGTTATGTGTTATGTGCTGTGTGTTATGTTCTATGTGCTATGTGTTATGTGTAGTATGATAGATTATGATTGATTGAGTATGTGTGTGTGATCTGGCCAGATCGTGTGAGTGGTGGAATAAATGAAAGTAAAGCAATGTTTTAAATGGGTTTAATATTATAATGTCAGCGCGATCAGATGAGATCAGATTGGGTACTTTGATTGCCACGATGGCTAGACCAGTTGAATAATGATAGATAAATAGGAGTCAACAGTGGCTAAATAAACTAGATTGTTAGTCCAATGCGTACAATAAAAGGTTGCCCCATGGCTATATTATGGGTTATTCATGTAATGTTAGTATATTTTAATAGGACTGATTTGAGAAACTGAAGAGGATCCAGACCAGTTTGCGTGATGCTAAAGCTGTTAGCCATTTAGCATGTAGTAGCAACTTTGTAAGATACTGGTCGAAATAATAACTAATTAAATTATATTTTTAGTCTAATGGGTAGAGTAGTAGTTCGCGATATCCTCACATCAAAGAGGACTGCTGAGATAGAGATAATAGTACATTTGAATATAAATTAAATTTTAGTTTAGCGAGCAGAGATAAGTCAGTGGAGTGCATCATTCTGAGAGGCTCCGGGTGGAAATGATGGCTGGTGATTTACGTTCCGTCTGAGGAAAATGCGTTACGGTGTGGTCGATAGGTAAAGAAAATATAATATGTTATCAGTAAATAGATATAGATATAATGTTGCTATTTGATCAGCGATGGAATAGCGCTAAAGGGATTAGGGAGTGTTGGTTGTTTATGGCTGGTTGCAAGTTGGCGAGAGTATACGAGTGTGGATTTCCTTTGAGATTTTCAAAATAAGCAATAAGAGTATAAGTTTAGCGGGGGATCTTGCTAGAATATAATAGATGGGGTTTATAATTTGTGGTGACCGGACCAATAGGAAACTGATTATAAAATGACTAGATAATTAATATATATTTGGCCAGCGCATTATATTTGTCATTCATAGGCAGGGGAGCTGATGGTTTTATGAGGGACTGGTGTGTGGAGAGTGGAGCGTGGTGATGTGCGCATGAACGTCTATTGTGATTCTGGATGGGACAGCTATGATGGTGCGTGGCGATGTATGATCTGAGGAGCGTGTATGGATTGGTCACAATGTTACAACTGACGCTATTGTGTATTATTTTAACAAAGCGTGAATAAGCAGACCTGAAATAGCCTACTCGGCTACATAATTGATAGGAGGTTGTTACAATGAATGGTGCGTGGGGATACGGGGCTGTGAGGAGCCTGGGTTGAGAGCATGTGATTAGTTTCAGTCATATTTTGTTAAATCCATAGATTATTCGCCCTAGAAAAGTGGATTCATATTTTGTCATAGTGTAAAAGAATGACTTTAGTGTGTGAATGAGGATTTCGGGGAATAATCATTTATCAAGCTAAATAAATATTGGTCAAAGATGGATTTTACAGATAGGCTATAGCGTGTGTGTGTGGGAGATGAGATGACTGTTTGTGTCTTGAGAGAGAGGCTGTGGAGTGCAAGGGATGTGGCTTATGTGTAGGCTGCTATGATGGTTTGGTAGCGTATGGGAACGTTAGGCTGAAGTGGTAGTCTATATGATGATGTGTATGTGTGCAATGATCCGTGAATATTCAGTTATAAAGACGATTGGGTGCCTGATTGGTGTTGAATGAGTTGTAGTCCACTCGATAGCCTGGAGCTCTATACAAATTTGTGACATCACTAACTTAGCCAGGAGAGGGAAGAGAGGTTTCCGTCATAAACTCGGTGTGCTGCGGTTATTCTTTGAGGCTGACTTAAACTGAAGTCTTTTGATTAATGTCTAGTTGTGTAGTTAGGCCACGTATACAACAGTTTATGTTTGGGGTTTATTTACTTATTTACATGTTTATAATACACTGCTGAATTCAACTTTCTGGGGTTACTGCGGTAACATCCTGATTCATGCGAAGCTAAAATGGAATGTGCTATACAGGACACCGTAGTTTAGTGTCAAGTCTCGCGAGAGTTAACGTGACTTTGTCTGACTTCAAGATGACTGAATAAATAACAGTAGCTACTACGTACAGCTCGTGTGGATATCATTCAATAACTGATAGATTACAGTGTGCCAGAGGGCAAATGCAACAACTGCTGAGGATATTCTTTACTTTTATTGGTCCCATTCAGTTACATGTTTAGTCAAAACACGGAAGTAGGGAAGTAGGCTATTAGATATAGGTGAGAATGGTTACTGTAGGCCACTCTGCAGTAGGTGTTAAGTAATAAGAAATATTGATAGGGGAAGTAGACTACAAGAAAAAGTTATGGTGATTTCTGCGAGTGGGGAATATTCCTCTAAGCGTGCGTTCAATAAATAGGAATGTATAGGGATATTGTATTAGAATAATGATTAATGACTGTAGACTCTGTTTGTTTTGGTCAAATGGGAAACTTTCAGGGATGCCGTAGGGGACCAGATGGTGAGGGCTGTTGTTTGCTCAGTACGGTAGTGGTGGTAATAAATAAGCTAATTGCAGTAAGTTGTTTTTATTTTTAATCAGCTTTCAAGTGACCATTAAACATATTCAATGCGGTTATCTATGACATAGAAGAAGAGGGATGTCTTATCGTTTTAGCTTAATAGTCTATGCAGCGGGGAGTAGTATACTGTAGAATATATAGTACAAATAGGGTTTTTTCTATAGCTGTAGTGGGTTTGAAAATCAGTGGGCAAATATCTGTGTATTTTAGTGAGATGCACATAGGCTGGTATTAATAATTAAAATGATTGTTTCTAGATGGGGAGAAAGTACATTTGCAAACTAGGGCAGAGTTGTAGACAAGCATGGCATACGTCTTAACGGTGGTAACATAACATAGCAGTTGACTGCAGTCCATACCAGGACATGACATTGAAACTACAAATACCCAGAGTGCTTTGCAGCGTGGAGCAGGAAGTAGATAGGCCAATCAGCAATCAGGAGCCTAGGATTAGTGGTTGTGAGTTATTGTAAGCTACGATTTGGGAAGATTATTGGTAAAGATTAATAGTATTACAGTGAAGAAGCTTATTTAGTGGTAGAGAAGCAGGATAATAATGTGTGGAGCTATTTAAGAGAATGGGAGGTGAGTTGATAATCGCATGTTATGTTTGTCTACTGTGAGCTGCCGTAGTGTTTATATGCTAAGCCTATCAGCGTGCCTCTAGCGGTGCCTGTGTGATGGAGTATCGGTAGCGTAAAGTCAAATGAAGTCAAGTCAAGTTTATTTGTATTGCACATTTTATACACAGAGGCAATTCAAAGTGCTTCACATAAAATGGTTGACAGGAAAATAGAAGAAAAGAAGAGAGTAAAACGGATATTTAAAAGCATCACAACACAACTTAAGAAAGGAGTATAAAAAGTGCAATAAACAACAGGCGCGGCAGTGGCAGAAAGAGCTAAACTTATAGAGGACTCATTGGGTTTGCATAGTAGCTGTCAGCAGTTAAAAGTGACGGTAAACATAAAAGTCTTTAGTCTATTTTTAAATTTAAATAGCCAGATCGATATCACATCAGCATGCAGCTCTTGCTATTAAAACGAGTGATCAGTTCACAGTGTGATCCTTGACTCACACACCGCATGTGAAGGGGAGTCATTTTACACAGCGAGTGAGTGAGTGGGGGAGCGAGAGAGAGCGAGTGGGCATGTGTGAGCGTATGAGAGACCTAGTCAGCGTGAGCCTGAGGCTGTGAAGGAGTGAACGGAGGAAATTGATAGATTGGTGAATTAATTACTCTGCTCTGTGTTAGTTGTGAAGTGAATTGGTTGCTTGCTATTGTTGGTGTGAATGAATGTTCAATATTGAATGGTTGGATGAGTTGCTTTATTGCTGGAACGGGATGAGTGGAGAATGTTGTTTATTGAGGTGAATGAGCTAGGGGGTGATTGCAGAGGGCATTGGTGATTAGGTTGTAAATTCTTTGTGTGTGGGTGTTTCATGTTGAAGTGAGTTTGTCTTCCTGGGGGTTAGCTAACAGAGTATGAAACACGGATAGATGGTATATGAAATTATTTAGGCTGGTGAACATTAACTGAGGTTTGATAATTAGTAGCCTATATAAGAACTCCAGTTTAAATTGAGTGATTAGGAAATCATTTATTAGGCTGTTTTGATGGATGGGGGTGTTTATTTGGGGTGCCAAAGAATCTGTAGCTTTGATTCATTCTTGGTTGTGGATAGAAGTTGATTGGGGTATACTGAATGGGAGTTAATTGATGATGCATGTTGAAATATTGATAGGGGATAGTGAATAGAGATTGCATTAGAATATTTGGATGGAGTTGAACCAGCAACCTTAGTGATTACTTGAGCGTTCAGGATGTTTTGGGGGGTTAAGAATAGCACAGTGTTATAGGGAGGAGAGATAGTCTAATAGTTATGGAAAAAGGGAAAAACGATGTCATCAGCAGAGTTAATCAGTCAGATATACTGAGATGGGGTTTTTGGCATACATGATTTGATATTTGATGTTTAAGTCAATCCAATTGAGCAATTTGAATTACTTGATTGCTTCTGTAGAGAATAAAAGTAAAATAGAGTAAAGTCCCAATGATTGTCACACCTGAGTGTGTGAAATTAATATCTGCATATAGTATAGAATAATACCTAATGAACCCTACAGGTGTTTGCTATTTGACTACTTCATGAAAGGGAGGCCCTATTGATTAAAAAGATAAATTATTTTGTGGCTTTTTGATAGAAGCATTAGTGTGGGAGACCAGAGGGGTGGAATGTAAATTATAGATGTGATCATATTAAAATTGTTATGGGGTCTGGTTAGATTGATGCTATCATCTATCCCATAAGCTTGGCTGGGGAGACCTGGATGAATCAGTGTTATTGAAGTTAGGCTGTAACACACTGGACTAAGGCAATACTGAAATACTAAGGAGGTAAACACAGCTTGTGTGTCAGAGTCATTCATTTTAGGTTATGCATCATACATAAATAGCTATTATATGACTACAAATAGGGGGAAGCAAATTTTCTTGGGGAATGATAAAGTTAATCTCATCTTTCTATTAACTTTTTGATCACAGGTGATAAAATAATATGTTTCTACATCACATTGGTTACACAGGTGGATACACAGGTGGATGATTAATTGGGGGCTTATATGCATTGTGAGGAAGTCAATGAGACTGAATGGAACATATGTATTTAGAGCTGCATTTTAAAGTATGCCAAAAAGACAGAAGGTTGTAAAGCTGAAAAGAAAATGCTCCCATCAGCTGTTATGAAGATAATGGGGTTTCCTCCCTCCCCAATGATTACCTGACAGGGGAACTGGTCCCTCCCTAAGAGAAAGAAAAAGGCACAATGAAATCTTGATGTTGATAATGCTGTCATTGGCAATGAGTTGTAAACTTGAAAATATGGCTCTATTATCCGTATGGTTTGGAAGTTTTATTGCAATTAAAAATGACAAAAATAATTATGGGGAAATTTGAGAAGTCTGCTGTGTATCTTCCTATAGACGAGATAGACTGACTGAAGATGAATTGTATTATATGTATGAGGAGATACATAGATGCAAACACAGGTTATATATAGTACACTGTAGAACTAGTTTCTGAGTTATATTATAAAGATGGGCAGTTGTGGGGATTTTTGAAGATCACAAATTCTGTTTTTGATTTGGATTTTGAGGCCTCCTATTAGTGTTGTGGTTTTAGCAAATTATTTTAGTATATATGATTTGAGGACTCAAGAGAGGGGGTTTATAGTTGATAGTGTTAATGTTAATGCAGTGTAAAGTGCGATTTGCTGGTTGAGTAATTAGGTAAGGTGTAGCTGATAGAGTATTGATGAAATCCAAAATTGTGTAATGATTGAAGTAGGTTATTAGGGGGGAGATAACTGTATTTAGGAGGTTGTTTAGAGAGAGGTGTGATTTCTTAAAAGTTGACATCTTAAGTAAAAGTAAATTAAGTAAATTGGGGTTAGTATAGGGGAAAGTGCAGAAGATTGACTTATGTATCAAAGGTTGACATAACAATAATGATAGGAAATGGGGGTTTAGTTTTGAACAACAAGAAATAAGCGAAGAGGGCCTGTAGGAAGCTTTTGGTTAGTTATAGATTTAATGAGGGGATTATAAGGAGATTTGTGTATTCAGAAGCAGCGTCTCTGATATTGCTTATGTATGTATGTTGATTGGGGGATGAGTCTGGTGTATAGTGGGTTGAATGGATGTGGATGTGTGAACTTTTGTAGTTTGGGAAAAAGAATCAGATGGCTGGAATGAGATAATGAGGGGTTATGGGGATTTCAGTGTAAACTAATGAAGTGGTTTAGTTGAGGAATATTACATAAGCTGATCTTTGATGTTGGATGAGGGGGATGAGTTTGAGGGATTGCAGTATGATAAAACATAATGAGGAGGATTATTACATGGAGGTGTGAATGACTGATTTTGCATGCTGTAAGTTCCAGTATATTTGAGTTGATTTGAGTGTGATATTTGAGATAGAATCTGAGTGGGTTGTTGGTATATTATTTGACATGTCTCAGATGGTTTCAGAGAGAGAATATGTTTGGGGGAGTTAGTAGTGAGAAGCAATTTTTGATGAAAGCAATGGTATGTTGAAGAGATGGGGAAATGATGATTTATAATTTGTGATGTCATGATTTATAGGATGGTAATTGAAGAGGGTCAGAGGAAGTTGATTGGCGATAGATGGGTGATAGAAGGTTGATTCATATTTTAGGGAGTATGTGGAACATATGGTGTGGCAAATGCAGAGAGTTATTTTTTGAGGTGTAGTAAAAAAAAAAAGAGTGTGTGTTTTATCATATAATGAGTGAAGTGAATGAGTGGGATTTCATTTGTGACATCTTTTTCAGTGTGAATGAGTGGTGGTTTGAAGTTGGAAGAAAAAATATAAGAAAAAAAATGAATGGAAAAATAGTGAAGGAAGCAGGTAATTTGCAACAATGCAAACTGAGAGTTCTGAGTACATAATTAATGGTTCAAATTGTTTGAATAAGAGGTTTTTGGGCATTTTTATGACATTAGAGGAGGAACAAGGGGGGTATGAAATAATAATAATTCTACAGTTGTGGTGAGTGGTAAGTATGTATAAGCATCTGATGATGATTATTTTTGAGGGCCCGGCCCAGGTAAAGGGAAAAAATGGGAGAACATCAAGGTGGATATGAACATGAATAACTATGAAGTATGTATGGGAATTGAAGGTGTAACAAGAGGGTTATAGGTTTGGGGTTGATTCATAAATTTAAGGGGTTTTGACAACTTTGAAATTATAGAATAGCAGTACATTCTGTTAAAATTGGTCATTGAGTGCACGCAATGGTTGATTTTAATGTGAAGAGTCTGCTAGGAGGTGATGGGACACATCAAGTGATTATTTAATGTAGTCATATGAAATTGGGGAGATTCAATTATGATTTGGTTCATTGGTTGTCATTTCTGTTATGGAGATTGGGGGCTTTGAGCTGTGGGGTCTTTGTGGTTGTGGGAGATGTTTTGTTTCAGTTTACAGGAGAACAATAGCCGGATAAAAGCAGGAAACCAATGTTGATATCGGACAAACCGAGGAGAGAGAGAATAGGCTAGGAGTCCACTGGAGAGATATCTTGGTAACATTCTGATCACAAAAACATTAGGTTCCTTTGAGTATTGGGTAAGTATAAGTATTAATCATTTTAGTGAGAGATGGTAAGTTAATTATGTATATAAATATCAAGTGGTGGTTGTATTGGATTTGGGTGTTGTTTTGTGTGTGTGTTTCTTCTTTTTGTCTAATAGGAAATAGGTTATGGGATGTGATGATATGACGGCATAATGGATGGAGATATTAAGGGAAACCTTATGATCAAATGAGGAAGTGAAGGGGTAATGTATGGTAAGAGGTTAATCTAAAGGGAAGTTATGATAATGTTATGGATTAAATGGTTGAGGAATTACACCAGTGATAATGTGAAATATGAGAGGTAAATATAGTTTGATAATTGGAGTCTCCCATGTATGATTAAAATCTTTACAAAGAGAATATGGATATGTCAAATAGTCTGATGGTTAGCAAGACATTTAAAGTTTAGGATAGATAGAGTGACTGCTTGTAATATACATTATGTCTGAGTCTAGTTTAACAGGTGGTTAGGATGGTAGGATGTTGTTCTTGTAAAGTGTGTTTCAGGGGTTTAATGGAATCAGAGAGAGAGAGAGAGTGTCTGGACGAGAGAGATGTAAAAGGAGAGGCATTTGGAGCCAAACGGGAAGCTGAGGAGATGATTGATACCAGAGTGAACCATGTATGCAGAGGGGTGCACTGCAGTCTGTACGAGCCTGGAAAAGAGGGAGCAGAGCCAAGAGAGATGGAGATGCCCCTAGAAAGCCCAATGCACCAAAACATACATACATACATACATAACAAAGAGACATGTGGACTGTAAACTATGCAGGCGGATGCCAGAAGAAGAATACATGCGTATACATTCGTGATCTTAAGACCGGTTGGTAAGTATTCAAGAATCTGTGGAAGGAGACTACTTGCGCGGGGTTTAATAGCCAAGAAGAAAATGGGAGAGCAATAAATATTTAAGATGCTTAGAATGATAGAGTGTCGGTTGACAGTTGTGTGAATTGTGTGTTAACATATTTCTTCCTCAGCAGCGTGGATAATGGGGAAATAAGAGATGAGATAAGTTGAAAGGGGGGTGTCTAATAAAAATGAGAAAATGTATTATTCTTGATTGGGGATATGTTATATCTGTATTCTTGATTATAAGGATGTTTGTGTGGGTTCTGGATAGACTGAGTTAATGGAAGCTTATAGTTTTGATTGATGTATGTACCTGTCTTTTGATTTTCATAATGAAGGAGAAATGTTGGAGAATGATTGGAATAGGAGATTATAAAGATGTTGGTGCATGCTTGAAAGAATATATATAAGTTAGTGACAGAATGGATAAGCGATACTAAATGATAGGTGTTAGATTACTTGATGATTTCAGATGTTGGATGATGTTACAGATGTCTATTCTTATGATAATGATTTAGTATATCTTTTGAGTATGGTTATTAGAAGTGAAGTGGAATATTAGATGCTCAGTGGAATGTAAAGGGTTATCTTATGATAGAGTGTTTAGAACAGTAATGGAATGGTTTCTGATGTTGTATTTCTGTGTTGTGGAATAACTTCAATTTGCTTTACTTGCTACACAATAAGGGAGATTTTCTCTAATAGATATAGATTTGTAAAAGTAATGGTATAGGTTAATTTGAATTGAATTGACAACAATTTGGATGGCTAGTAATAAGAGAATGTTAATTATAATAGGACTTATTTTTGAAGGTCTCAGAGCTATAGTCAAATGATAAAATTCTGGCGTAAAATAGAGAGTTTAATGCATGTGGAAATGGCAACTAATTGGCTGAAAGTTGCTTTAATAGGCGTAATAATCTCACTGGTCTTTTTTGCACTTTTTCTAGAAAGAGTGATTATTTGGCCAGAATTGAAGATTATACCTCACTAATGTTTAAAGGAGATTGGACATATCTATGAAAATCCTGCAATGATACATTCTTGGCAAAGAGAAAAATGATTGGAGCGATGGAGAAGAAGTGGGAGATGATCAGGGTTTCTCTTTGTGGAGCATGTGAAAAGCAGAGAGGAAATGTTTGATCTTCTTAGGGGGTTATTTGAGAACAAAATGAGCTAAGAGTTAAAAGAAAAAAAAGGAAGTAGTTTTACCTTACTTTAAGTAATCCCTGTGTGTGGGAATTTAAGTAAGATCCACACCAAGGGTCATTGATAAATAGCAATAAATAGGAAACTGAGAATTGTTTGAGTGGAAACAGCATGTTTGAGGATGAGAGGAGAGGAATTTAAATAGGGTTAGGATTGGCTAAGGGTTGTTAGCAGGCTAGTATCAGACAGAAAACTTAATGATAAAAATGTGGCTTTTTGTGGCAATGTAGTTTTACATTGCCAAGGGGGGTTTATGTGGTATATGGCCCATTGACCCTTTAATAGTTTATATTATCTTATATTTTATCATTAAGAGAGGAGGGCAGTTATGAAGTGTAGTGTTAACTAAATCAGTGGGAGTTGAGGTTAGTGAGGCAGGGGCAGGCAGGCTCCTCTTTGAAGCATTTGAAAGGAGCAATAAATAGACAGCTGAAGACACACACAGGAGTTTTAACAAAAGGATTAGATAGCATCTCAGGGGGTGACTAGGAGGTTTACACACAAAAGTACAGTTTAGGGGGCTACGCACACACAGGAGCAACAGGGGCCTTGTTTATGAGAGGATGAACACATGCTCAAAGGCACTCAAGCAGTGACATGCAGCATTCTGTTGTGACACTAGATAGTGGCTTTGTTTGTGAGAGGACAGGAGAAGGGGGCAATAACCCTGCAGGCCATCGTGAAGGGAGATAAAAACCATTTGGTGGGGCCATCTAAGCAGGAAAGAGCAAGGAGCTGTGCAGGCCCTTTCAAAGATGAAAGAGACAGCTGTCAGATGGGGGTTTGATTGACAGGTGACACACTGAAGCAGCTTCCCAGAGAGCACATACACATTTAGGGAAGGAGCTGATTGGATGAGAGAGTGGGGTATGACAAGCTGAGAGGAGGAGGAGGCTCAATTCAGAAAGTTTTAAATACAGTGGACACAGGTTCAGAGGTTAGAAAGAACACGCTCAAGACCATCTTTCTCCATGACTCTTAGAGAGCCATGTCGGCTATTGCATGCAAATAAAACAATACTTTAAATAGACATCATGTCTCTGTGGTTCATCTCTTCTTCTCTCGGTGCATTTGAAACACGACATGTGCGCACACACGGTGCGCGCTTTACGCACATGAGAAAGTTATGTGCTATTGTGAAGCTGTGTTGTGAAGCGTTAACTAACTTGCGTCGCCGTGCGCACCTTGTGTGTGTGTGTGTGTGTGTGTGTGTGTGTGTGTGTGTGTGTGTGTGTGTGTGTGTACGCACGCGCGCTTGCTTTACGCACGAGGGTGGGTGCATAGGAGAGATCGGATGATGTTGACTTGGGAAATAGCTGTGCTGTGTTGACTGCTGTTGGAGACAGGTTATTGAGCTAGGCTGTGTTTGGTGCGGTGCCTTAATTGAATATTTTTGCACGCACGCAAAAATGCGCATATTGTGGTATGGCATGTTGTGCAAAACACACACACACACACACACACACACACACACACACACACACACAGTAGGGCAGTCGCTTTGTTTGATTTTAAACATTGCCAGGATAGTACTGTATTTCCAGACCGTTTAGATCCAAAACAAAGCACACTGGAACAGAACAGCACAACGCAGCACCAGGCTATTGATGCATTCACACAGGCTCACTGGCACTGCATTCGTTACACAGTTATTGTTATATAATTATTATCATTTTATTAAAATAATAATAACCATAATGGCAATAATATAATTAATGTAATATTGTAATTGGTATAATTACCATTATTTTATTAAATAATCTTGATTATAATAAACGTATTTCTATTTATAATCATTATTATTATTATTTTTTTATTATTATTATTATTATTATTGTTATTATTATTATTATTATTATTATTACGAGATGCAACCCCAAGCTATTGTGTCGGCTTTTGGTGGCTCCAATTAATTTCTCGTCACTTCAAACATCGAAATAATGTATTTATTTACCTATCAAAAATATCTGTAGTGTTCCTGGCATAATTATGTTTTTATCCATTTGAGGGCGGAGAATGTCCTTTCCACAGATGCAGTGGTGACAGGAATAGTTGAAACTAAACATGTCACTTTGTATAGCTGATGCATGCTGTCACAGAGTCATGTCAGTTTGTATAGCTGATGCATGCTGTCACAGAGTCGTTTGTGTTGCAGAAAAAGGAGGAGGTCAGATGGGCTCTTTCCCATAAAGTCTGCCATACTATACATCACAGACAGCTCGGTTTTCAGCCGTGGAAAATCAAAGTGTGGCCCGTAGCTGGCTGTCAGGTTTGCGAAGGCCGTTTCTGGAAATGTACTCTTAAAGCCAGTGAACTGTTCGGGGTCCAGAAGGGAGAGGAATAAAAGCTTGTTGTGATCTTGAAACCGATTTCGCACTTGGTTTAAAATATTGGCAGTTGGCACGCCGGTGTCTTGCATAGTCTCATCATATATTTCATCAAAATATCCCCTCTGCTCCTCCATGAAGATGCAAAACTCCTCCACCCTGTTCATACAAAACTGCATGTCAAATGACTGGTTCTGTAAGATGTCAAAGAGCACATCTGCACGCGCAAACACTCTGTTAAAAGTTGAAAGCAAAAAGGAAAATTCAAAGCTGCCCAGGTTTGTTATGTATCCATCAGCACTGTGTATGGCAACATCTTCAAATTCCCCATGGTGCTCAATTATGTGTTCACACAGATCCTTAAGAGCATCCTTCTGCTCAAATACAGTGCACACCAATCTTGATGCATAATTCCACCTGGTTGGTGCCACACGGGGAAGTCGCCTTTGACACATTTCATCAAGCAGCTTTGTACGTTTTGGCGATCTAGAAAAGAACGCAGCCAGGACAGAAAGGGTTGAGAAGAAAATGTTGCATTCTTTAATTTTCGATACACCTTGCGATAAAAACCAAGTTGAGGGCATGTGCGTAACAGTGTATGAAAAGTGCCTGCGGGATCTTCTCTTTAACCTTGGCTTGGACTCCGTTCAGCCCCGAGGCCATAACCGCAGCACCGTCATAGCACTGCGCTACAAGTTTGTCGGTGCATCCATATTCCTCCAACAACGCAAGGGCAAGGGCTGCTATGTCCTCAGCTCGTTTACCACCTGTCACGTCCTCATATTTGATGAACCTCTCTTTTACGCCCTTGTCTGTTACAAAACGTAGAACAAGTGACAGCTGTGCCGCATTGCTGACATCTGATGTCTCATCCAGCATCACAGATACAAAATGCGCGTCCTTTATTTCTTGCTTGATAGTGTCACCCATCAGAGCGGCGACAGCACTTATCAAGTCGTTCTGTATTTGACTTGAGGTTCCAATAAAGACTTTAGAAGTGGACAAATGATAGTGTAAATCTGGGTCATATTCCGCTAAAAATGATAGGAGCTCCAGGTAATGACCACGATTTGCTGATTTACTACTCTCGTCATGGAAGGCTAACTCCTGCTTCCCAAGGAAAACCACAGTGTGTATCAGGCGTTTCAAAATGTCATGATTTTGTTTTACTTTTTCGTTGTGCGTTATCGTTTCATTCCGTCTCTGTTCGTCCAGCTATAGATTAGGGATGGGCATTTCTAGCAAAAACACGATTCGAAATTCGCTGGCCAAATTCGAATTTAATTCGAATTTCGAAAAAAAAAAAAAAAAAATGTAAAAAAAAAATTTTTTTTTTTTTTTTTTTTACATTTTTTTTTTTTTTTACATTGACATTTTCGAAAATAAAAAACAGTTTTGACAATCATGAGTGGTTGTGGTTCATTAAATATTTAGTAGGCTCAGGTCTGAGTGCCAAAGGGGTGCCAAAGTCACCCCCTCTCCCTCTTCATGGGATTTCATCCGCCATTCATTTTTCCATAAACCTTGCTTAAAATGCTTATAGCGATTTGACTATACTTAGAATCAGGGGAGACAATGCAACATTTCACTAAAAAAAAAAAAAAAAATTTTTTTTTTCGAATTTCGAATTTCAATAATAAAAGTCGACCTTGATAATAACAACGATTATTCGAAAATTCGAAATTCGATGCCCATCCCTACTATAGATCAATCCTGGTGTCTCCAAAAGTTTTCATCGTGACTGTTGCCTTAAAGGAACACTCCGCCCATTTTCAACCAGCTTTGTATCATTAGAACATCAGTAGTATATCAGAAAACTAAACGGTTTTGAAGTCTGTCATTTAGTTTGACAGTTATTGAGTGTTAAAGTGTGGACCAGTGACATCACTGGTCCACACTAATGCCAGGATCAGACTACACGATATTTTTTGTCGTTCACGATGTCACCATGTCAGACGAGGCCATCATACTGCCATAAATTCGTGACATGTCTTGGTCGGGAGACTGGCCACACTACAAGTGTATTCTCGCTTAACACCGACAGAGCATCGTATGCCACCGTCATCACGTCGTCTGCTGTCGTCAGCGAGTTCACAGGTCGTCGGGGAGGCGGACCTGTGAACGAAATCTCCCAGCATGCATTGAGGCCACTACATTGACAAGAAATAGCAACCAAATCAGCCTAAATAGGCTAAAGTGGTAGATATAAATAATGTTTATGTTAGCACAACATGCAATTGTAAAACATTTCAATATTGGGCAAAATAAAACATTGAAGTCCAAACACAACCCTATGTGAAACATGTATGTAATCCAGGTGCTATATATATCCCTTGCAGAATTAACGTTATTTGGATGAGTGACAGGCTCTACTGTGATGCACTGTGATGTCCGCTCCAACCTCCAACTTACTTCATGTGCACGCCCACTATTTTCTTGCCAGCTGCTGCGAGACGAGAAGGAAGAGAAACGAACATGCAGCCGACTCTGCTGAGCTCATGTTATTTGTAGTGAGCAATGCCCACTGCCCAGGCGTTTAAACGCAAATTAAAACACCCTGGCCTTTTTATCTCTTTTATTCTTTTGAGCGGAGCCGAGCGGTGAGTGCGAGCGGGTGAAATCTGTATCGAGCGGGGAGCGGTCTCCCCAGGACCTGATACCTGTCTTCCGGGGTGTCACACTAGGCGAAACCATGTCCAAAAGACTGACATGCCAGTCTTTTCGTCAGGGCGTCGTGAGGCGTCCTAGACGTCCCGACTGGTCCCGACGCTGGTCTTTGATTATGTCACACTACAAGAGGTGAAGACGGCCGATCGTCGTCCCCGACGGTCATATTCGGGCCCGACGCTGAAAATCTGTCGCCCACGACCAAATCAGTCTAATATCGGGCTGAATTCGTGTAGTCTGAACCAGGCATAAGATGACAGGTTGAGAGGCGGGTCATAGTATCATGTCGATGATTTTATTTGACAATTCTGGGGACTGGATTGGGCTTTGGCCAATCCTGGCGTGTTCCGCCTCCAAATCGAGTGGGATTCAGTGTGTTGTGGCGCTCCCCTCGGGAAGAGCCTTTTGACGGGAGGAGTGGAGCTCAGCGAAGCCAGCTGCCTTCGTGTTGCCCAGCGGAGAGTGCAGCACGTCGGCCTGGAATCTCACGGCCAGACACCATTTAGAGGCCGAGTTGAGCATCCTTATGGCTTGGGGATACAGGCTGTCTCTGAACCTACTGGTTCAGGTCTGTATGCTCCTGTAGCACCTGCCAGACGGCAGGAGCGTGAACAGTCTGTGTGGCTTGGGTGGCTGCGGTCAGAGAGAATCCTCTTAGCCTTGTGATTGTGAAAGTGAATGTTTTCTAATAGCCTACATAATGACATCAATCACCTACACACTTTTCAAACACATTTGATTGCATGATGATGTTTTCTTTTGTTGTGTTTGTGAGAGCCACATTTTCTAGTATTCAATATTTTCTTTGATTTTTTTTACCCCTAAAATAACATTTTACATCAGTAATGGAGCTACAACACTGATCAGATCCAATTGTATATAGGCTATCTATAAATCTATCTATATATAGATGATATATTATTATAATATATCAAATTAGATCATATAATACAATTAAGAGAATAGCCTATATGATTGATAATATAATATGATATTTAGGTGATTGATTGAAAGACGCAAAAATATTGGGCTAAACAGGGGTAAATAGCCTATTTTGGGGGGGGGGGGTAAAAAATATCTTAAAATCAAACACATAGGCTATTTGATTTTAAGGTGTAGCCTACACCAACACACAACATCATCCTGCAATGAAATATGTTTGACAAGTATCCTTCATACTTTTTCCACTAACAGCTACAGCAAACAGGCTTGTCAACGCTTTTCTGCACTGGCCCTATGCTAGGTTTCCACCTAGCCTTTTTTTTTTCAATGCAGACGTTTTTGGTTAGGTTAGAAAACCAAAATCTGTGTTTTTATTTTACTGTACATCCCAGAACATGGCGCTAATGGTGTTAGCATTGCCCATCCACATACTGTTTAACGTTAGCATTTGAGCTAATGCTATTGTAACAAACTATATCCAGGATGCACATTGCACATGCAACATTACTAATCTGATTAATATCACATATTTGGGTGATGTACCCCATCAAATTGCTGTAGCCATAACCGCGGGAAGTATGGGTGCTGCAGGTGTGCCAGCACCCTCTGCTGGCAGGACCCAAAAAATATTTTGCCTTGTGAGTCTGTGGCCACGAGCCTGCAGGCTCCATGCAGATCCATGCTCGACTTGAAACTCGGGGGGTGCGCTGATGGCGACCCGACGGAGGGCGGTGCCCTGTTTTTGTGCGATTCGGACGCGAAACACGTTCGATATTTGAATATTTGTCTTCAGTTCTGCTCCTTCAGCCCAAGCCGCAGCTTTAATTAGGGCTGTTTGACACCTACTGAAAAAGTAAACAGAGGAACGACCCTGTCGTTAACTAAATCAACATTGAGTCCTTGAGATTGAATAGAAGGCGGGGAGGGGGAGGGGGAGGGGGGACATTTGAGAACCTCTGCTCCAGGGCATCACCACTTCCAGGAACCCCCATCCTGTGTAAGTAGGGTTCCCAGAGTAAAACCTGCTTATGGATGAGCATCATCTGCTGCATGCCATCGAGAACCATTGGTCGGATCGACTTCAAACTTTGGAAGTGTGCCCAATTGTGCAGTGCGGTGCCCTGTTTCCGTGCAATTCGGCATAGCGCCACCTACTGGCAACATAAAAAATGCTGTTTGCTGCGGAATGAACAAATTTTTTTTGGACCGTCAGGTGGGCGTTCCCGGCAGCACGTAACGCCCCTTGAAAGCTATGAATAGCAACAACAGGTGGATCTACTACTGTAGGGAGGCCCCTTTCCCATGGGTTGTACTCTGGACTGTGTGGACTATTTATTTCACAGCAGAGATCCCTGTAGAGTTCTTCTCTCTACGGATGAAGTCATATAACGTCATTATAAGATGATAAAGGAGCTGCACGCCCTCTAGTTAAAGTTGGCACATGATTGCATATCGCTGTTTACCTGTAGTGGACAGTTAAAACAAAATAGAAATATGGAAAAGTGTTAGCCACCAGCTACCCTCTTTGACTGAGCAGTAGGTTATTTATAATACATGGGGAAAAGAGAGAAAGAAATGATGACCCCAGTAGTAACAACAAGATTTCTCGCGACCTTGTTTTGTTTATTGACATCAAAGTGTAACCCTAATGCTGTGTGAGTGCATGAGTAAGCCAGGTATCTGTATCTTACAGTAACTGTATATCAATGTGTGTGAGTGCATGAGTAAGCCAGGTATCTGTATCTTACAGTAACTGCATATCAATGTGTGTGAGTGCATGAGTAAGCCAGGTATCTGTATCTTACAGTACCCAGCAAACATCGTCTTGACCGCGACATCACCAGACGATAGAATTGTGGTTTGGCATCTACCATCTAAGTCTGACGTTCTCTCCACATTCCTCCAAAGTAACGTTTAGACTGTCACTTCAAAACAAAAAATATTGACCTCATATTGCTTTGAAAACACCACATGTAGGTGTCTTTTGTGTTTTTGTTGAATAAAATGACATTTGATTGACAATTTACCTGTTGTGTGATCAGATACTCACAGTGTGACATGCACTCCACCTGCAATGACGACTTTTATTGAACGCCCTTTTCTTTTTTTAATATGAAAACACGTTTATGTCATATAAGTGCAAGTGTCTCTTGCTATGGGCTTGTATTTATCACAAACTTCCTGAATCCTGTGGTATTGTCCCATTTCTCTTGCCGTAACTAAACGCAGTGTTGTGGGTTTTGGATGTGCTATGCTGTCTGCTAAAGTCACGTTGGTTATATTATCGTAAATGATATAAATATACCTGTCTCATCGCTGGTTGAAATCATGAAACAGAATTAGCGAGGCAGCTAGCCTATCAACGCAACTTCCAGTCGGGACCGTCAAAATGCTAAGTGCTCAATGTTAAGTATCTCTATATATGACCAACTCCGTAGTATTTGTAACTAATTTGGTGGCCTAATGGATAAGACACATGACTGCGAAGCGGGCGCCGCAGGATCGAATCCCGCATGAGGTGCGATCTTTACGTCGCTAAGATTTCCATTCAGAATATATAATTAGACCCTGACTAGATGTAGTGGTTTGATGTGCAGCAGACGGTCGTTATACGTGAAAATGTTTGCTGGGTAACTGCATATCAATGTGTGTGAGTGCATGAGTAAGCCAGGTATCTGTATCTTACAGTAACTGCATATCAATGTGGAGATGAAGCCACAGTCTCATTCAGCCTCTGGTCTTTCTAGGCTGTTTGATCGACACCTGGAGGAGAACTCCGAGCAGTATGAGGCCGTTCAAAACATTGTCGCTGGCTCCTCCAAACCGGCACCTTACCTGGTGTTTGACCCACCTGGCACAGGTACTGCATGTGGGTGTGGCTGTGTATGTAAATCAGGCAGTGGCATTTTTGTCTCTTTCTGAATAGAAAATAGAATTGGGGGGGGAACTGGGGGGCTACATGGACCATGATGCTATGAATCCAACAGCGACTTTTGTAATGTAGTAAATAGTAAATAAAATAATAATAATAGTAAAAAGCCTACATAATGATAATAATAGCTCTGGGAAATGTCCGGCTCCCGGGCCCTTAGCTTTCTGACAATGTGGCCCCCTGAACAAGTAATAATAATAATAATGCATTTATTTTATATAGCGCTTTTCAAGACTCAAAGACGCTTAACAGTAAAACAAGAAACAAGCAGCAGACACAGGCAACAGATACAGGCAACAGATACAGGGGACAGGTACAGGGGACAGGTACAGATAACAGTGACGGTTCAGGGCAAGGTTGTATGGAGAAGCAGAGGAGAGGAAGAGAACAGGAGGGAGGGGCAGGTGGGGGGGCGGAGGGTGATGGTTTGGAGGAGGTGGTCAGGGGTAGGGGAGGTTGTAAGCTTGGGAGAACAGATAGGTTTTAAGTCGGGTTTTGAAAGTGGGGAGTGAGGGAGAGTCTCGGACGGTCTGGGGGAGGGAGTTCCAAAGTCGGGGTGCGGCGCGGGAGAAAGCACGGTCACCAAAGGTTTTGAGTCTGGATGGGGGGATGATGAGGGTGGCAGTAGAAGAGGATCGGAGTGTACGTGAGGGGGGATGGGGGATGAGGAGGTCAGTCAGGTAAGGGGGGGCTAGGCTGTGGAGGGCTGTGAAGGTGAGGAGGAGTAGTTTGAAGTCGATGCGTTGCAAGTAAAGGCTTCACTAAGAGCGTACTACTTCCTCTTGGTCCTTGCCAGGGTTCTTACACGTCTCATCTTTTAAAAGAATACCTCCATTTTCTGTCATTTATCAGCTGTCATTTCATCCATTTTATAGCACTGTTTAAGGCCGGCCCACGTTTTAAATCGTAAATTAGCATTTGACATTACATCTGGTCCAGACTGTCCCTGCTCCTCCTCAGGACGTCTGGTCCAGACTGTCCCTGCTCCTCTTCAGGACGTCTGGTCCAGACTGTCCCTGCTCCTCGTCAGGACGTCTGGTCCAGACTGTCCATGCTCCTCCTCAGGACGGAACATATTGCCTACATATTGCCTACATATTGCTTACATATTGCCTACAGGCAAGGTTTCATAAAATAAATGCACAACTACAGAAAAAATGCAATATTGATCATGACAAATAATCATTATTGCGCCAAGCAATGTAGTCCTTCAGCCGCGGCATTTAGCGGAATGGTTGCCAAGCAACAAACAGATGCATCAATACAAAGGCCCCATGCCATAGACGCAGTAATACTGTGATGCGGTCACAGGTGTGTGTCAAGAGAGTATCTTACCACGGCTTTCAAATGCAGCTCAGCCAATCATAATCAAGGACCGGAACTATTTGCTTTATAACTCCTTTATTCAAATCTGCTGCATGTATTTTCACAGGCATGCTCTAACCTGGTCGGGGACACGTACGTGTTTCCTGCTAAAGAGGAGCTGATGAAGTATAAGATCATGGTCACCACCCTGGTGACCGCTGGAAGGTAGCAAATTACGCTTACAGTGCATTTGTGTGTTGGCCTGCAAAAAACATTTACATTTTGTTTTTAATATTTCCATGAACTAGACACTCTCACCTACTGTATACATGTATATAACTTTTTGAATGACTAAGATAGTTCTCTCAAAAGTTACGAGTACTTTAATCTGTTATGTGTCATTCCACCAAAACCATAAAAATAAATGCTTTGCCTTTTGTTTTGTGAAACACACACACACACACACACATGCACGCGCGCACACACGCACACACACACACACACACACACACACACACACACACACACACTGTTCCTTCTGCACATCTCCGTTGCAGTTCAGATACACTAACATAATTATGCAATCATTATTATTTTTTTATTACATACAGTTATTTGTTTTAGTTAACACACATGAATTAATCATAACTTAAAGCAGCTACGAGCAACTTTTTCGATTGTTATTAAACGTTAGGGTTGTGCTACAACCCAGGTTTTACGAGTGAGAACGAGAGCTCTCACTAGTGCCTTAAACGCTGCAACGCAGCCCTATGGAAGACTGTTATTTTGCTCCAAAATTACTTTTCATTAAAACCTGACCACCCACCCGTAGGTGGCGTGGTACCCCCTGGGACTGACACGGATCCACGTGACTACGTCACGTCCTGCCAGCCCAGGGAAATCACTCTAATTTCTTCCAGCCCGCTGAGATCCGACGCACCCCGTGACGCATCGACACAGCAAGGCTGGGTAGTGAGAGCTCTCGTTCTCACTCGTAAAACCTGGGTTGTAGCACAACCCTAACGTTTTACTTCGTTTCGAACTCAAGCTCTCACTAGTGCCTCCATTCAACCGACCTTGCTGCCGGGAGCACCCCACAGGGCGACCCGAACGGCACCGGTGAACCACGGCCATATGGCAACATTTATGCCTAACCGTCTGACATATTAGAGTGGCAACGATACTACTTTCTTGCCACCGACAGCACCGCGTGCGCGAACTGCGCACCGGACACGTCGAGACTGTAGTACCTGACAAAAGTGTGATGAGAGGACCATGAGGCCGCGGCACACATGTCCTCCACCGACACACCGCGCAACAACGCAGAGGATGTCGCAACACCTTGCGTAGAAAGCGCCTTGATACCCTCCTGGGGAACCTTGCCCACGGCAGAGTATGCCAACGCGATCGCCTCCACTATCCAGTGTGATAAGCGATCCTTGGAAAGGGGCCCGCCCTGGGCCCTTTGCCCAAAGCAAACCAAAAGCTGATCTGTAATGCGTAAAGAACGCGTCCTGGCCACATAGGCCGAGAGCGCCCTTACGGGGCACAGCATGAGCAAACGTCTCTCCTCGCCCGTCTCTAACTGAACGGCGGGGGACAGAATGCTGATAAGTCTATGACCATAGACCTAAAGCTGACATCAATAATCTTAGGTTGGTAAGCCAGGTTAGGTCGCAACGTAACCCTGCGCCCATCATTACCACACAGGCCTGCTGCCCCGAGAGGGCAATCAGGTCACCAACTCTCTTTCCTGACGACAAGGCCAGCAGCAGCGCGGTCTCTAAAGACAGAACCCTTAAATCGGCGGAGTCCAAGGGCTCAAACGGATGACCCGTTAGCCCGTCCAGCACCGTAACCAGGTCCGATTTGGGGGGAAAAACGCACCGCGACGGCAGGCGCAGTTTACGCGCCCCCTTCATGAGGTGCAAGACCAAAGGGTACGCACCCACGGGGCTCCCTTCAATTCCCCTATGGCAAGCAGAATCGCGGCTACGTACACCTTAAACGACTGCGGGGACTGACCCGCGTCAAGCAGGCTCTGAAGGAGACGGAGAACTGGTCGCACACTGCAGTTCACTGGATCCACGCCCTTACTTGCTGCATAGTGCATCCCACATTATCAGGCAAACCCTGGGCTAGCAACTGGTCCGGTTCAGGAGCCAGACCGCTAGCTTCCACCTGCCTGGGGAGGGGTGGAACACCTCCCCCTCCGCCTGGGATAGGAGATCGGCCCGTACCGGCAATGCCCCGGGGCGGATCTTGCGCCAGGGAGACCAGGTCCGCAAACCATGTCTGCCTGTGCCAAACAGACTAAAACGAGCCGGAGGCGCTGTTCCCTCACCCTGTCCAACACATGACGGATCAGGGGGGGTCGGGGGAAACGCATAGAGCCCCTCCCTCGGCCACGCGTGCGCTTTTAGCGCGTCATGACCTAACGGGGGCTGTCCTCCTGGATCGAGAACCACAGTGGGCAGTGTGTCGCGCGCCGCGATGCGAGAGATCGACGCAGGCGCGACCAACCCTGGCCCAAACCTGTTCCATCACCCGAGGGTGGAGGCACCACTCCGTATAACGGGGATTGCCTCGAGACAGCAGGCCGGTCGTAACTCCGCCGTCCCGGCAGATAGACCGCTGACACTGAAAGGAGACGGGGATACACCCACAGGTGAATCCCCGCTATGGTTCAGCGCCCCCGACCGCACACCGCCCTGTTTGTTCAGGTGGGCGATCGCTGCCCTATTGTCCGAGCGAATCAGCACATGGTGCCCATGTGTGAGCCGCTGGAAGTGTTACCTCCGCATGCTGGGGGGACTGCGGAGGCAACGTTCTCTTTCGAGTCTGGCCGCACGCGGACTTGTCCGGCAGTGCGGTCCCCAAGAGAGCTCCCAACCAACGATGGGCCCATGGCGCCATTGATGGTGGGCTTGTCCTGAGGCAGAGCCCGGCGAATCGCCTTCAGCTCTAGCACGTTTATGTGGCGAAGCTCCTGAGCCTCCCACCGGCCGTTCGCCGAAAAATGCCCGCAAATCGCACCCCCTCCCCAGAGGGAGGCGTCTGTGCGAATCACCATCCTGAGCGGGACAGGGCCCCACCAAGTACCTCTCGAGAGGTAACGGGGGTCCGCCCATATAGCCACCGCCCGCCAGGCCTGACCTGTCAGAGGAACCCTGCGATGACGGTCCCCGGCCGAGTCCAGGCGAAGCCTGAGAACCATATTTGGACCACGAGGGCATGTGTAGCCTCCCTAGCGGGAGCACATGCAGTGCTGAGGCCATCAGGCCCAACATCACTGTGCACTGATGCACTGACACCGAGGGCACAGACCTAACGTCCTTGGCTTGCTGTCCGAACCGTGCGAGCCTGTCGCTCTGGCGAAAGGCTCGCAGGAAGTATAGCTCGAGCCCCAGGAAGGTCGCCGCCTGCGCTGGGACGAGGCAACTCTTCTGCCGGTTCACCAAAAAACCCTAAGGTTTGCCGGTGATCGGTCACCACCTTGGTATGTTTCGCGGCACCGACCCTCGAGTCGGCCGCTAAGAGAACGACGTTGAGATATAGGAAGACGCGGATCCCCCTCGCGCGGAGGGGAGCCACGGCTGCCTCCACGCACACCGTGAGGGTTCGCGGGCTCAAAGACATGCCGAATGGCAAGCCACAGAACTCGTAAGCCTTCCCCAGGAAGGAGAACCTCAGGTATTTCCTGTGTCTCCTGACCATGTGGACATGGAAGACCGCACCTTCCAGATCCCTGGAAGTAAGACATCCCCCTGTCTCAACTTGAACAGGCGGGGAAGAGAGCATTCGGGACGGGACTTCCTCAGCGTCTTGTTTTTGAGACGCCGAAGGTCCAATTTTGGACGCATGGAGCCGTCCATGGCCTCCTCCTCCACGGCCAGATCGGGGGTCCCGTCGAACGTGGGTGGGCAAACTGTAGCGCGTATCCCCTCTGGAGGGTGCGCCGTAATGGGGACGGGGGAACATAGATGCTCCCAGGCATCGAGCCTGTTGGACAAGATGGTCTCTTGTGGCCAACGGAGCGGAACCCGTTCCACCACTCGGATCATACTCTCTCCCTCAATGTCCCCATAGGAGACAGTGAACGGTCATCAAAAGCAGAGAGCATATGAACTGAATCAAGTCTCTCTGCCCGCTTCGCGCTCAGAAAAAAGTATCACCGTCTCATCATCGTGGATAGCGAGACTGAACATTTTTAGAAACACATTTCTCAAGTTAGAACTATAGAAATGATCCCTGAAATAGTCATGAGCATATTGCTGGGCCCCGGGACCTTTCGATCCGGTGCCCTGATGGGGGGGCGGGACGTGAGAGGCTACGCCCCCCCCGCCGCATGGACAGTTCCGTAGAAGCTGTGCATGCTGGGGGAGAACTTCTTACGCAAGCTCCGCCTACTGACGCGCTGTTGTACCGAAGTAACCCCCCCCCCCCCCCCTGCCGTGCGCCTTTCGCAGGCTGGGGGGACTGCGGAGGTAACGTTCTCTCTCGAGACGCACGTGGACTTGTCCGACAGTGCGGCCCCCAGGCGAGCTCCCGACCAGCAATGAGCTGTTGGCGCCATTGATGGTGGGCTGTCCTAGGAGCCTCTAGCCGAGGCCAGGCCGTAGCCATGGACCAAGGCGAGCCTTGATGCTGGGTATGAGACCCTGGGCGAGCTCCCGACCGAACTCGGGCCATGGGCACCGAGGACGGTGGGTCCAAAGCTACAAGCCGCAGGCTGGACCCAAGCCCAGCCTTGGTGAGCCAACCGGTGGGCTTGCCTGCTGCCAACCGAGGCCAGGCCGTGGCCATGGACCAAGGTGCGCTGTGCCCCCAGCCAGGCTCCCTGCACTTGCAGGGGGCGCCCCAACAAGGGAGTGCGACCCATGGAGAGCTCCCAACCACCCCGGGCCTTGGGCACCAAGGGCGGTGGGCTTGTCCTTAGAGCTACAAGCCAAAGGCTGGCACTGAGCCCAGACCTTGGCGAGCTGTACGCCCTGCTGGACGCGTAGCGCCAGCAAGGAGCAGTATGTCTATTGTAGCGGAGGTATCTCGCGCCCAATGTACTTAGCACACAGGTACTAACTGCACGGGTGCACGCCAGTTATCTGCAAAATGCTATCGTTCTGTGCTAAACAGTACTAATATTGCTATCTGCACCTATGCAAGGCACGCTAGCTTTAACACTTCTTTGAGAGCGGACCTTGGTCAGCTCTAAAGAGCTTAGCTGCGGACAAAACCGAAGGTTCAAGGCGCCTGTGCAGCGTGCTCGTGGCCGAACACGCACTTAACGTGCCGATTCATACTCGGCCAAGTAGTTTTACACACGGCCCATCCCCTCCCTGACCTTCCCTGCTCAGTAGCAAGAGGAAGCAGGAAGCTAACCACTAATAGCAAGCTCCCGCAGGGCGCACCCTATTAGCGGGAGTACTGCTTAAGCAAGCTAGCGAGAAGCACAGGCTAGACAGTAAGCAACCCGGAGGCTAGCGAACGTGCGCGTGCAATGGTAACGTAAGCGGCAATAGCCCATCCCGAAGGGGGGGCACCAATACCCACAACCTGTTAACCCGAGAGAACAGACGTGCAAGCCACTAGCTAAGCTAGCATAAGCACTGAAACAAGCGTGCGCTAACACAAGCCTGCGTACAGGCCGGTGTAGCTCGTCTCTACCCTGAGTAACACGGGGAAGCGAGCGTGACCGCAAGCAAAGGCCAGCGGCCCGTGAAGCTAGTCAATCAGAAGAAACTCCTCAAAGGGAGTTGCCATCTAGTAGATGCTAATTGCACGAGGCAAGCAACACTTAGCAGACAAGCAAGCTGGCTAAAGGCCCAATTATACTCAACGTTAAAGACGGAGACGGACAGTGTCCGTACTCTGCGTTCATTTCGTCCGTTTTCTGTCCGTCATCTGAAAGCTTACAGATACGCATGAAACGGAGGAAATCACACACACACTCATGCATTTGACTCTCTACTGTGGTGGATGTATTACTTAACATGATACCAACGTGAAAGACGCATGGAAGCATGTGGACAGTGACGATTACACCGTTTGAAACGGACGCTCTTAGTTACGGACGTAAGTACTGAGAGAAGCGGCCCACACAAGGTGCGGGGCGGGCTCACCTAGCTAGCGAATCGCCCAGCTAAAATCCCAGACGCCAGTAAAGCTACACTACATTTATGTAGGTCACAGCCCTCACAGCTAATACAGCACCTAGCTGTTTACAAGGTAGTCCAGGCTAGCTGCACTGAGCAAACTAGCTAACTATCTAACGCGCGCGCTTTAAAGCCGGCGCCTAAAGTACCTAGCACACGAAAACTACCCGCACGGGTGCCAAGGTAGCTATCTGCAACAACTGGGCTACTTAGCCTCTTTGTTCCTGTGCTACGTGGTACAAGCTATTTGCACGTATGCAAAGCTTAACAGTTTGAGCGCGGACCTAAATCGGCCCTCAAACGAAAACGCTGCCCCAGCCAGGGGAGCGAAGCAAAGTTACACAGCGCAGCAATAACCACTATACGGCGATAGCAGTAGAGCTACACGGCGATAGCAATAAACAGTTAACTAAGGAAGATACTCTTAGCTTTAGATGACTTGTTCCGACGCCGCAGGGTGAAGGGTACAGGGTCGGTCTCCGAAGCCTGCTTTATCCCGTCCACACGACCCTCTTGAGGTGGGCAAGTTAGCCGGGACGAGCCTAATATCTAAAGCTATATAATATAACTCCTTGTTAACCGTCGGAGCTTTCAAAAACACGTATTCACAGCGGGTTGGAAGAAAGCGGAAGTGATTTCCCTGGGCTGGCAGGACGTGACGTAGTCACGTGGATCCGTGTCAGTCCCAGGGGGTACCACGCCACCTACGGGTGGGTGGTCAGGTTTTAATGAAAAGTAATTTTGGAGCAAAATAATAGTCTTCCATAGGGCTGCGTTGCAGCGTTTAAGGCACTAGTGAGAGCTTGAGTTCGAAACGAAGTAAAACAGTATAATTACAATATTGATGCATCACATCTTACCTATTATAGTAGCTGAGACCAAAGCCGTGTCAATTGGAGATTGCTCCCTTGGATGATTATTAAGTCTGTGTCTGTCTAAACTCGCGTCAACAGGGGGCTCTCTCTCTCTCTCTCCTTACCGCCGGCCCGGCTACCCGGAAGTGAAACGCGGAAGTGAAACCCGGAAGTGAAACGCAGCTGCCTGCCTCGCCGTTTGCGCTGCCTAGCAACATAATATAAACAATGTGAACGCCACGCATACTCTCGCGAACATCTCTCGTTATATTCTAACAGGTTTTTTGGAAGTTATTTTGTGGTTATGGCCGAAGTGGCTGCTGCAAACCATTTCATTTCACTTCCTGATCTTCCCTGGCCACAGACAGACTACACTGGCCGATTCACTCGGGGCTCAAGCGAGACTACTCTGCGTTGGTCTCGTCGACTATTAGAGGTAAGATGTGATGCATTGATATTAAATTTATACTGTTTAATAACAATCGAAAAAGTTGCTCGTAGCTGCTTTAAAATATATATAATATAGTCCTACTACTTGTGTTGAACCAGGATCTGGTCAAACAGTTGCATACTGGTGATCTTAAAAGGCTTTGCTGTCTGCAGGTGTGTCCCTGTTGCAGCGTCTGATGGAGGATTTCACTCTGTACCTGAAGGATGAGGAGACGTTCAACAACCGCTTTGTGTGTCGTACTTACGGCTACGGTTTATTATTGTCACTCCTTGACAGAAATGGACTCATCGTCTAAACTAAATGTGCTTTTCATTTTCCCCCTTGTCCTCTCAGGTCTCATCCTGCCATTCTAAAGATTCCAAACGAGCTCTTCTACGACGGAGAGCTCCAGTGCTGCGCTGACGAAATGATCCGCAACTCCTACTGCAGATGGGAGCACCTGCCCAAGAGGGTAACAAGCTCCACTAGGGGTGCACCGATCACCGATTGCCGATCCCCTATGAGAAATATCTGCCCAACCGATCATCGACCGATCACCGATTACCGATTACCGATCACCGATATATATATATATATATATATATATATTTATTTCTTTATTTTGTAAGCAGCTATAGCAGTGTATTATAGAACAGTTTCCATTTTACATATAGGCCTACATTTCATGCATCAAATTGAAAGTGCAGCACATTTTCTTTTTTTTCTACATCAATATTTTATACTGTGTAGGCTAAAGGAAACCGCCAACATGATTGTTTGTGTGTGAGATAATTGGAGCACAAGACTGTGTTGAACTAAATGGCTAGTAGTTCAGTCCAGTTCCCTCAGTTCAGTTTATAAAAGAACAAAAATCGTTCCGCTTCGGGATTTCCATGTTACCAGTTCAATGCAGTTCAGTTCACTCAACAAAAATACTCAATTTTCCGGGATTTCCCTGTTACACAAGAAAAATAACTTTGACCCAAGGAAACTATTTTATCGATTAAGCTAAAACGGCTAAAGCTAACCGGAGCTATTAACGTTAGGAGGATACACGCAAATATGGATCAAACACGGACTTAACAGCATGCAAATGCCTCGGTAGGCGGGAGGACTGGAGGTAACTTCTCTCTGCTGAGTCTGCTCTAATCACCAGCTGATGTGTGTGATTCAAAGACGCAAGGGGTGTGTTGACAGTCTGGTGTGGTGTGTGGAGGTGAGTACACTGACGAAAGCAAAGCGTGTGCTTTGCAACACAATGATATGAACGTTAGAGCACAATACGAAAGTTAAACGATAGACATTGAAGACATGAAAATGGGCTGCCTCATGTTTCTCACGTGCAGCATGATCGGCTATGCAATCGGCGACAATAAAGTAATATCTGCAATCAGCAGATCACATATTTGAGGTCAAAATCGGCCGATACAGATTGCGTGCCGATCGATCGGTGCACCCCTAAGCTCCACCCAACACACACAAACAGTCTAACATCAAAGCATCTTAAAATACACCTGCACTAGAAATCGCATAAATTGTCTTACATTTTAGTCTACAGCAGTGATACTCAACTTGCAGCCCGCGGGCCACATGCGGCCTGTGATGGAATTGCACATTTTATTTATTTTTATTATTATTTATTTTTGCTTTTTTTTTTTTTACAGTGCACCTGAACTTTATTTATTTTTATTATTATTTATTTTTGCTTTTTTTTTTTTTACAGTGCACCTGAACGCAACATGCAAGATACCCGCTGAATAAGTGTCCAAATGTCTGTCATTCTGGCCAATACTCCACTTCTGTTATAGCATTTCAGTCTGGAATATGGAATATCTTTCAATAATCTATGATTTAGCTGCTAAAATTAGTCAAATACCGCCGTCTGCTTGCTACCCAGGCACTGACTTAACCTAACTAACTATCCGGTTTGCCCAACATTGTCAGACTAAACTCCGGCTGACACCCCAAAAACCTACAATCCGCTACAGAAAAATGTCTATTGTTTGTTTATTAACTGGCCCCTAGCCTTCTATCATTTCACGAAAGTGGCCCCCGGGCAAAGCAAGTTGAGTATCCCTGCTCTACAGTCTACTACTCTGTGTTGTCAAATGAGCTTTTGCTATGACAGGACTGCCATCTAGTGGCGCTTTTTTACTCATCAGGTTGACAGGATTCGGGCGTTCTGATATTTTCTCGTGTTGGATGGAGAAGCTTATATTTTATTATGTTCATGCTTGATTCAAACATGTAATTGAAGCAGGAACCAAAAAGCAGTACAGGTCCACACACTGAAGCTCCCATTTACCTTTTATTAAGCCATCCAACAGACGTCATTGTGACATTGTGGACAAACATGTCTGAGGAGGACATCATGTCTGAGGAGGACATCATGTCTGAGGAAGAGCAGTCGCTCGAAACGTCACATGTACACTGTACACAATCTTTTTATTTCAATTTTTTGTTTATTTTTTGTTTTTGCTTTTCTTGTCATGTGTTTTTTAATTTCTAATTTTTTTCTATTTTTAGTACTGTGCATCAGTAAATGCTTGTTTTACTTTATGTATTGTCTTTGTAATGTCTGTGATGTTATGTTATTGAAATATACGGGGGGAAAAATTGTCATAAAAAAACCAACCGACCAAGCCGAGGTAACACGGGGCTGCGTACCTGCGACCCTCGTGTTGGTAGGCAGGGAATCTACCGCTACACTACCCGGACGCCACAGGCTTGACGGTTAGATATGACCAACCAGTATCGTGTGTGTGTGTGCTCTTGTAGGAGATCCTGGAGCTCCGGAGCCGTCACGACAGCCGTCTCGTGGAGGTGGACTTGGGAAGACGACGAGAGTTTGAGAGCAAACTGTCTGAGGCAATGCCACAACTCCACCACGAGCACGAGAGACAGATCCTACAGTACAAAGACGAGCTAGAGAGGACCTACACTGTCAGTCAAGGTACACCCCCAATAGGGCTGTGAATCTTCACTGGCCTCACGATTCGATTTGATTACGATTCAGAGGGCTACGATTCGATTCGATTATCGATGCATCTTGAGGCATCTTAAATCGATGCATCACTTTAGTTCCCCAATACATGATTTTTTCTCACTTTCTTTTTTGTGGCTACTTTTAAAATAAAATTGCATTTGGAATTGCATTGTATTATGATCCATAATTAAAATAAACAACTGCATGTACTTCCATTATATTTTATTTGATTATTAAAATAAATAAATAATAATAATAATAATTAAATCGATTTTTGACATTTGTGAATCGATGCAGAATCATGCACGTCCGCATCGCGATGCATCTTATAATCGATTATGTTTGACACCCCTAACCCCCAATCAATGTTTGTCCGGAAATAGCAGACTAGAATGCTTTTAAATGTCCTAAAGGTGTCTGTTTGCATTGCATGCTCTCCGTACTCCAGCTCGAGAATGCCCAGCAGGCTGCGTTGGACAAGAGTGACGCTGCATCGGCCACCAGAGACAAACTGGGAAGCACTAAGCTCCAGACGGAGCTTAGTGCTTCAGCCTCAGCTCCCAGCTCCAGCAGTACCAGAGAGGGGGAGGCAGACTGAAGACTACTGTCCTAAATAAATGCGAAATGCCCCCCACCCCCCCGATTTTCTATCCCATTTTTATCCCCCATTAGTGCTAATTTAATTTATTTATCCTGGTTGCTGCTCCACCCTCTGCCGATCTGGGGAGAGCCGAAACTGGCTCCATGCTTCCTCCGAGACATGGGCAGTTAGCCAGCCGCTTCTTTTCATCTGACAGGGGAAGCTTCACCGGTAGGACATAGCACGTGGGAGGATCACGCTATTCCAACGAGTTCCCCTCCCTCCGAACAGGCGCCCCTAACGACCAGAGGAGGCACCACATCAGCAACCAGGATATTGCATGTTTTGGTGAAGGGAGTTCCTATATGAAGGAAACTCCCGGGAGGCACGGGGAGAACATGCAAACTCCCCACAGAAAGGCCCTTTTGACGACCCCACCCGGGCGGTGGGCACTCGAGGACATGCGGACGGGCACGCATTCCTTCAGCGTTCACAGCGTCCCAGGTGGGAATCGAACCCAGGACCTTCGAGCTGTGAGGCGACAGTGCTTACCACTGCACCACCATACCCCCTCCCAAGTGTGTTTCTGACCACGTCCAGCCCGGAGGTGCTTTGGGTGGATCTTCTTCTTCTTCTTTGTCTGTTTGGATGCAGGTTCATGCAAGCTGAAAGCAGGTCAGTGTGGCAGACAGTCCGGGCCTATAAGTGCTTGTAATAATCCATCTCTGCTCATGTTGTTTTCCAGATTGCACCTGTGGCCCAGCCCCTCTCAGCTCGCCTGCCTGCAAGATGTCCTCACACTCAACAGAGCACGATGCTGTGAGCGTAGCCGAGGTCCACCTGGATGGGAACTACGTCATGCTGAAGAACAACTCTGAGGCTGTAAGATTCTGAGTTAACAGTTTGTCTTTCGGGTGTGTGTTTTCACCCTGCACTACTATGCAATTGAAAATGGTTTCACATCTCTAAATCATTACAATAAATAGTAGTTTGTTTTAAGTCACAATTTCACTTCAGTTAGTTATGTACCATATACAGGGGGGGGGGGCAGTTAATTCAGTGGCATACAGTATTTTAAACCTTAGCATTTTTGTAGACTAGTTTTAATGTAATTGTTGTAATCAAATTTCCATTGGACTATAACTTTCTTTGTTTTAATGTGAAACACTTTATAAGCTCTGATTTCAGATAAGGCTTCTATAATTAATGATTTATATAGGACTTGTCTCAAACAGATTATTATTAACTCATTCTCTGCCAGGGTCATTTCGGTCTGTGTGCTCCCAGTGCCAGGATTTTGAGCATATTTCCTGATCTTCCAGGACCCACAGAATATTCTGTGCTAGGAATAAAATTACACAACATATCTCACAATAAAGCAGAGACTCTCTTCTTACCCCTTGTAAAAAACTGAAACTCGACCATGTTTCCTTGTTTAGTTACAAGCAGTGGAAGTTAGCTTGTTTTCACGAAAAATGCCCTCCTTGGGACATAAATGGGAGAAAAAGAGGTTTTTAGTGAAGGGCACCGTTTCAAGCAGAACTCTCTTTTGAGCCTTTTATTTTTTGCCTCAGTGACACATCAGACATATACAGTATTTGTTTTCCCAAATAAATAAATAAAAAATAAGAGAATGTATTTGAGGGAGCTGTGTCGGTCTTAGCTTGATAAAAGCATAAACAAATGGAACGAACCCTTATGTGGTCACACTCACACACTCTCTCTCTCTCTCACACTCTCACACACACACACACACACACACACACACACACACAGGAATAACGAGTGCTGTAACATTACCTGCTGTCACGTTACCTCTCATAACTAACGTTAGCACAGAAGATCACACAATAGCTACGTTAGTGCTGTAAACTTTGAAATGTTTATGTGACACATGTTTTGCCTTGGTTGCTGGGGACGGGTGTGTGACGCGGTTTGACGCGTTTGACGTATCCATGTGATTCCCCCTCCCTTGAGTGTGAAGGGAGCTCTCCCTTGAGAGCTGGCAAGAGGAAACGTGAAGCGAGTCATGCCGGCGGCATAAGTTATAAACAATGCGTGACAATTATACTCGAATGTTGTGTGTGTGTGATCATTTCATCTCAAACGCGATACAAAAAATAGGCTACTTTTTACCATCGTCATTGCTCTCTCCAAGTGGCACCCATTTCTCCTCCTCCGATTCATCTGTGTCACAGAACGCTGTGAAGGGGAGCCTTCGTCGCCATGGCGCTCCGTCGTGGAGCAATAACAAAAACGCTGGCGTCTTCCTCGCCATCGTCGCCAGCCGAGAACTCTGGATCGGACTCTGTTTCGACCACAGGCTCCACCCATAAATACTAAACTAGCGGGTTCCTTTATCAATTTGACCTGAAACAATGTCACAGGCTGGGAAAGTGTCTGATGTAATGTAAACAGCCAAAACATGAAAGTACGTCCGAGTACGTCTTTGGCACAGAACGCCATTGTTAAAAGTACGTCCGGGTACGTCTTTGGCAGAGAATGAGTTAAGGACCCCTGGGGGTCCCCAGACCCCACTTTGAGAACCACTTCTTCAGTCAAATTCTGCATAGACTTGTCATCTTTTAAACCTTGTTGCTGATTTTTCTTGATCATGTTTACATTGCTGTGCTCCGCCCTCCGCCTCCCCCTCCCCCTTCATTCTCTCAGCGGTGTCTCTAACCAACTGCCCAGAGCCTGTGGTGCCCATGAACGGCATCAAGGTTGGGGAGCGTCTTCAGATGAACAACGTGGTGTCTTTCCAGTGTCAACCTGGATATACTCTGCAGGTAACAGGGCCCCTGGCTTCACTATGCTTCAGTCCCTGCACACAAGCCCTCCAACATCTACCCCCGGCTCCCGGCTCGCCCCTCAGGTCACGGGGTAGCATTGCAGGCCAGGTTAAACTGTATAGGCTTGCTTACCTTTTCTCCAAAACCTTTATCGTCTTCCTTTGTCAATCCATCTCCGCCACTCTGTGTCCCTGTCAGCTTTGATTTTCTTCAGTTGTCTCCTCGAGCGATGATCTTGTTTCACAGCGGTTGACAAACCAGGTTAGACTGGATGAACTAGCATGTTTACAGACATTTCAGATACAGTTCTTAGTTAATTTTGATGTTTCCAAAGGCAGATTGAGAGATGACACAATTGCTTTCCTGTTTATATCCTGATCGTGACCTTGCAAATTGACTGACAACTGGATGGATGGACTCCATGAGTAGCTAAATTTGAGGCTGTTGAGCAATTGATAATATAATTTTGAACATTCAGAAAACCTATAGTGCGCATTAGTTCAGCTAATCCAGTCTCATACAACCTCATTTCATTTCATTACTTTGTTAACCCTTGCCTTGTGTGACCTGGAAGAAACCTTACATTCGGGGTCAGGCTAGCATTGTAATTAATCTCAAGTGTCCATGATCATTTACTGACCACAGTCCAAAATCCATTAAAATCACATTAACGAGGTAGGGCGTTTATGAAGGTTGCCCTTTGTGGCATTTAATGTGTCCTCTATCAGTTATCGAGTAGTATCAGTTCATGTTTTAATGCACCTGACCTTTGAGTGCTTTGCACAGGACGGGCATGGAAGTATCCACGAAGCTGTCAACTATGTACAAATCTATTTTTATAGATGGGGATAATTAGATAGGGAAAATAGGAAATGAAAAACGCAGAGTCATCCCACCAGCTCACAAGCGCGTGATGTCATCATTACCCGCTGCAGTAGCAATACTTGACCACTGGGACATGTGAGCAAGGAGCACATTTTTACAGTCGAGATGACTTCACTCTCAGACAAGATGTCCTGCTGTTGGCTTTGAGATCCAACCTCCTACGGCTCAGTACAGTGGCAGCTAACATATTCCTCCAACTGTGGATCTCCATGCATCTCCAGAAAGGTCAACTGAGTCGGTCCAATCCTATGTTCTGACATCACAAATATGTCTTTTTTAATCCGTGTGCACAATTAGCCTGTGAGAGCTGGAGAGCTTTTGAAAGCAACAAAAAAGGCTTTTCTCCTGCTTCTTGTTTTAGCAGCACATGATCAGTCTGCGGCTCCTTGTAATCTGGCCTCTCTGCTTTGCTCTCTGTATGATCCTTGGATAAGCCTGTGATGCGTCACTCTCTTGTTCTGTCACTTCAGATGCATTCAGCATTAGAAACCCAGCAGACAGAGGACTCACGTGGAGAGATAGATTGCAGGTTCAAAGAGTTGGAGTGACGCATGAGTGACAATGGGGGAGTGCAAATGAATTGATTGCCTGTTCTTTTCTTTTCTCTCTCTTTGTTTGTGTGCGTGTGTTTGTGTGTCTGTCTGTGTGTGTGTGTGTGTGTGTGTGTGTGTGTGTGTGTGTGTGCGTGCGCCCACCCCCTGTAGGGCAACTCGCACATCTCCTGTATGCCAGGAACCGTCAGACGATGGAACTACCCGCCTCCTCTCTGCATAGGTAACAAAAAAAAAGACCATCCTACCTCTCCTCCTCTTCCTCTCCCTTCCCCGCTCTACCTCTGCTTTTCTTCGGGGATCCTTCGCCTTTCCACCCACTGCCCAAGGTAACAGGCCCGGCGCGCTGACAGCTCATTATGCCACGCATTATGCAAAGAGTCTCGGGCCAAGGTCCCATGTGGAAAGGGCTTACGCTGCTCGCCGCCCATCTCATCCTCCAGCCTTTGAATTCCAGCAGCATGTGATTAGCATATAACCACATAGGTGACAACGCTACCCTCTCACCGCTCTGAAAGACGCACCGGCTTACTATGCAAGGCGTAGCCGAGCCCCTCGAATCCGCGCGAGAACGAGGAAACCCGGAGACGTATAAACAAAGCGGTAAAGGTTAGACTCCGGTGGAGAGAAGGCGCCGGTGCGCGTTTCGTTTGTGTTTTTGCCTGGATTTGTGTGCGTTTGACCGCATCCTTGAGCTATTGCCCGTTTGAATATGGATTCGGTGTGTCTCCGCGCTCCGCTTTCGAGGCCACGTGGTGCATGAAAGCGCATTAGGCGCCTTCTCCATCGCGCCGCCTCGAGTCTCTCTGCCCAAGACTCTGTGAGAGCGAGCGCCTTGACAAACGGGTTGCACTTATTGGAACGACCTACTATTGCCTAATTAGTTCCATCTCAGACCATGATTGGTTGAAGTCGAGGGGAGATTCATTGCGTTTACAGGCATGAGCAGTTTCTTGATTACCCCGGGCTTTTTCTGCTGGCACAGTATAACATTTAACCCCTTGCTCCTTATAGAAACACAATGGTACAGCACACTGATTTTCTCTTTGTACTTTCCCCCTCCTTTGACTTATGTAGGGTGTTTGTCTCTTGTATTTCTTAATCTCCTTCCCTGTGTTAGACTTTTTCCCTTTTTCTCAGCACCTCTTATTTAGTTTTTTCTCTTGAGTCAGCTAATTCCTTTTACTCTTAGTTTAAGCGTCCTTTCATCTTTTTTATTTCGACATCTGGATCTCTCTCTCTTGTCATCTTTCTCGATCCCTTCCTCTCTTTTAATCAGTATTAATTTCAGTCAGGGACACAGTGAATCCATCAGTGGTTAAAGATGAATGGAGAGGGAGAAAGAGGAGAAGTTGGCAGACTGAGGCCTCTGCCTCGCCACCTTGATATAGCTAGTGGAGAGCCAAGTGCTCCACGCTCTGCAATAGTTGCAAGGTAAATTGTCTTTTTATGCCTCCGCCGGCGATAGCCAGGCCGGAGGCATTATGGATCCGGGTTGTCCGTCCGTCCGTACGTACGTACGTCCATCCGTACGGCTGTCCGTCCGTCCGTACGATGTTTGTTAACGCGATATCTGAGGAACGCCTGGACGGAATTTCATCAAATTTGCCTCAAACATCGACTTAGACTCAAGGATGATCTGATTAGATTTTGGTGGTCAAAGGTCAAAGGTCAAGGTCACTGTGACCTCTCGAACGCCATTTTCAAGCTTGTTAACGCGATATCTGAGGAACGCCTGGACGGAATTTCATCAAATTTGCCTCAAAAAACGACTTAGACTCAAGGATGATCTGATTAGATTTTGGAGGTCAAAGGTCAAGGTCACTTTGACCTCTCGAACGCCATTTTCAAGCTTGTTAACGCGATATCTGAGGAACGCCTGGACGGAATTTCATCAAATTTGCCTCAAACATCGACTTAGACTCAAGGATGATCTGATTAGATTTTGGTGGTCAAAGGTCAAAGGTCAAGGTCACTGTGACCTCTCGAACGCCATTTTCAAGCTTGTTAACGCGATATCTCAGGAATGCCTTGACGGAATTTAATCAAACTTGTCTCAAACATCGACTTGGAGTCAAGGATGAACTGATTAGATTTTGGTGGTCAAAGGTCAAAGGTCAAGGTGAGCTCTCCAACGCCATTTTCAAGCTTGTTAACGCGATATCTCAGGAATGCCTTGACGGAATTTAATCAAACTTGTCTCAAACATCGACTTGGACTCAAGGATGAACTGATTACATTTTGGTGGTCAAAGTTCAAGGTCACTGTGACCTCTCACACACCCAATTTCCAAGCTCTGTAACGCAACATCACAGGAGCGCCTTGACGGAATCTCTTCCAATTTGCCTCAAATGGCGATTTGGACTCCAGAATGAACTAATGGCGGAGGCATAAGTCCGCGTTGCGGTCGTTCTAGTTTTTTTCTGGCTCCATGGTGTGTCAATTTAAACCCAGACTATGCAATTCTTCAGTTACAATTTACTTCAATAGTGGGTGATAAGGTTTAGCCAATATTGGCCATAAGATATCGGCCAATCATTGCTGTCCGCCTCCCCTCCAGTATGGTTTCTCCCTGACCACAGCTAGTGATTTTTTGTTATCTTGTATTTCAAATGGAAAGAGAAACCAGACTGGTGTGGTTGATGTGTTTTGGTCAGTAGCTTCAGGGATCGCAGTGTGTGTGCAATAAAACTGGTCTCACCCTACCTCAAAGCGCTGCTAACCCACCGATTTTTATTTCTTTAGGAGTTTTTTAGTGTCATATGGCAGTCTTTATTCTGTTTCAGAGGCTTTTAATCCTGTCAAGTAGACCTGTAGACCATCAGTCTAGATTCTAGACTATCTGCAGCTTCATTCGGAAAATATTGGTGTCGTTAATGGTCTTTAATAAAACCCCATATGACTGTAGTCTATATTGTTATAACTATGTTATAACACACTATTTTTCATGATTTTTGTTTCTCCTCCCTTCCCCTCTCCAACTAAACGAATAGCTGCTGTATTTAACTAAAGCTGCCTCCTGGTGCAATATTAACTTTATTTTGATGAAGCACCCCTCTGTTTCCGTATGCTCATGGTACACTCCGTCTGCCCCTCTGCTAGCTCAATGTGGTGGAATCCGGGAGGAGATGGAGGGCATGATCCTCAGCCCTGGTTTCCCCGGCAACTACCCTAGCAACAGTGACTGCACCTGGAGAATCTACCTGCCAGTTGGTTATGGTGAGCATCAGGAGAGCCTCTTCCAACATGCTGCTCTTATTCTGCTTCACACTCATTATGGTTACACTCATTGTCACCTGAGAGCTGCCCAGTGCAACTATTTCACCTCTTGATGGCTACTGAGTAGCTCCAGACGTTATGTCTATTCATGGCTACTGAGTAGCTCCAGATGTTGTGTCCATTGCTCAATTGCACCTCGGCATTAGCTGTTGCAGAAGAAGGGCATTTCTCATTCACTTTCATAATGCCATTTTCTTGTAAAGGCCATCAAATAATAGACTTCAGGATCAAATATCTAAAAGACGTGATGTTATTTCTTCCCTTTCCAGGAGCCCACCTTCAGTTCCTCAACTTCTCCACCGAGGCCAACCATGACTTCCTGGAGATTCGCAACGGCCCCCTGGATACCAGCACTGTGATTGGCCGATTCAGTGGCCAAGATGTCCCCTCCTCCCTGCTCACCACCTCCCATGAGACCACAGTTTATTTCCATAGTGACCATTCGCAGAACAAGCCGGGCTTCAGGTTTGAGTACCAGGGTAAGAGACCAAGCAGGCAGGGTGCACCAAGATGGTATCAGTAGATCATATTAAAGACATTCTGGAAGCATGGGAGTAAACTTGGGCTCAGACCAGCCAACCTGCGCCTGCTCTAGACATACAGTACATACATACATACATACATACATACATACATACAGTACATGCATGCATGCATGCATATGCATCTACTATCTATCTATTTATAAAATTGAGTATGTGGGCTGTTTGTTTCAAGTTCTGTGTTCGACCACAGCTATGCCAGATTTTTTAATTAGGCTAATTAGCTAATGATGTGATGTCATCAGTGATGATGTCATCAGTGATGTCATTAGGGCACACACACACACACACACACACACACACACACACACACACATTGTGACAATATTGATCAGTGAGGTCACACACACAAGGAGGCATTGTGACAAGACTGATCAGTGATGTCATAGGGGGGCACACACACACACACACACACACACACACACACACACACTGATGATGTCATTAGTGATATCACGACACACACACAAAAGGAGACATTGTGACATCACTGATGCAATAACATTTAGTGAGCAACACACACACACACACACATGCCCGCACGTGCCAATAGGGCAGGTGAGGCCACGCAGCAGCCGAGCCTATGTACGCTCGATGCCTACTTCTGTATATATAATCAGTTCTGTGGTTGTTTTTTTTCTTCTGCAACTTGATCCAACCGTGTAGCACTCAGTGGTGTATGACTGGAGCTTCCTGGCCACTTCAAGCAATATTTGTTGTGTGCAGTCGTTGAAATGTGGCTTTCCAGTAAACAAAGTGATTACATTTGGTTCAGCAGAGGGCCATTGAATCTAATTATAATGAGCAAAGCCATTTGCCTGAATTGAGACAATCAAACTAAGAATGAAGGTTATAGGGATGAATCATGACTCACCAAAGCAGAATGATAATTCATCATCCCTGGGACCGTTTCTTTTATTGTCTGCCAGTTCATTTAGGAACTATTGGTGTCACTTCACTGTGGGTTGGCCCCCGTATGCATGTAAACCCCTAACAGTACTGAATTAGCCATAGAACTCCATGTATCAAACTAATCAACCTGCAGAGCCAGTAAATCCCAAAGATCTATAAATCTCTGTATATAACACGAGTCAATCACTTCAGAGGTTTCTCCGCCATGGGCCAATGAAAGGCTTCACTGTATAAAGGCACGGCTGCAGGGGATACACTCCGTCCCCTGTCTGTTAAAGCAACAGGCACCGAAAGTTTGTGTTTTGTGATTCAACAAACGCACCGACAAATCCAGCGGTGGCGTTGTGCATTTACATAATTATGTGTACATTAGCATATAAATCAAGCATTCTCTTCGGAAATGCCCCCCTTTTGCAGTGTTTGCATGACTTATCTCTTACAAAGCGACGCTATAATCCATAGAAATCAATTTCTTTAGTCATATTTATATCCCGGCTCTTCAAGGCTCACTGCATGCTCAGCTTTTGTATCCAGTGGGAAAAAAAGGGGGTGGGGGGGTTGGTTTGGGGTAATGTACCCACACTTCTGATGACTGCATCAAAGTCCTCCAGCAACAGCAAACCCGCCCTTGGCAAGTTTTTCTTTTTTTATTTATTTATTTTCTTTCTTTTTTTTTGCTGAGAGAAAACTTCTCTCCGAGACCATCTCAGAAGCTGAAAGGGAGGGAGAGAGAACGAGGAGTGAGGGGGAGGATGAGTAGGAGGAGAGCCCGAGAAGGATGGAGGAGGAGGGGGGGGGTGTGGGGGAAAAGGACGTACAGAGGGAAATCAAAAAGAAAGAGAATATCACAGACGAAAATAGAGCGGGAGGGATGCCGCAGTTTCACGCTGCAGTGGAGGATTCACACATCCACACAAATGAGCGGGAGCCGTGCCGTGCAGTCGGCTGTCTCCAACAGCGATGAGAGCAGCAGGTGGCTCGTCCGTACCGTACGTACCCGCAGCTCTGTTCATCCGTACCCGCAGCTCTGTTCATCCGTACCCGCAGCTCTGTTCATCCGTACCCGCAGCTCTGTTCATCCGTACCCGCAGCTCTGTTCATCCGTACCCGCAGCTCTGTTCATCCGTACCCGCAGCTCTGTTCATCCGTACCCGCAGCTCTGTTCATCCGTACCCGCAGCTCTGTTCATCCGTACCCGCAGCTCTGTTCATCCGTACCCGCAGCTCTGTTCATCCGTACCCGCAGCTCTGTTCATCCGTACCCGCAGCTCTGTTCATCCGTACCCGCAGCTCTGTTCATCCGTACCCGCAGCTCTGTTCATCCGTACCCGCAGCTCTGTTCATCCGTACCCGCAGCTCTGTTCATCCGTACCCGCAGCTCTGTTCATCCGTACCCGCAGCTCTGTTCATCCGTACCCGCAGCTCTGTTCATTGAACCTGAATGCATTCGGAGGCAATCGCTTCTCTGCTCTAGTTTGATGTCATCTTTGTTCTCGTCAAACAAAGGCCTCTTGGTGTGATGGCCAGTTCATGCATGTGTTTGTGCACGGAGCCCTTTTAAGGCTGTGTTCTGCAATGTGTTTGGCTGAGGCAACTCACTGAACTGTTTTCCTCTCTCCCCCTCAGCCTATGAGCTGCAGGAGTGCCCGGACCCGGAGCCTTTCCGTTACGGCGTGGTGGTGGGGGCCGGCTTCAACGTGGGCCAGTCCATCTCCTTCGAGTGTCTCCCGGGGTATCGGCTAATGGGACATTCCATCCTCACCTGTGAGCATGGCACCACCCGCAACTGGGACCACCCTTTCCCTCGCTGCGAAGGTACGAGATAGGAGTTGTTGATTTTTTTATTTCGTTTATTTTTTTGCTCATATCTTGTCCAATTAATATGCACACATAACACATTTCATTCCAAAGATAAAGACGCATTCTCTCCCTCACTGCCTCGTGCACCCAAAGACAAAACCATGTCACGTAAAAATCACTTCCTGGTTAGAATTTAGGTACATTTCCAGCACGGGGGTGACGGCCGTGACACTGTGGACACTGAATGGGTGAGCAGGGAGATCGATGAGAGGAGAGAGAGAGTGAGAAATAGAGAGAGAGATAACAGAGAGATAACAGGAGCTAGAGGGGATTACTATCTCACAGCTATTTAAGTTTGTTAGGGAGTAGCTGTTTTAATATTTGTGTGAAGCTGGAGGCTAAAAGAGCATTGCCAGGATCATAGTAGGGAGTCACAACATGTTTGTGTGCGTGGGTTTTATGTGTGTATGTGCCTGAGTGTGGATGCCTCCATGTAATGTGTCCTGCTGTGTGTGCGTGCGGTGTGTGTGTGTGTGTGTGTGTGTGTGTGTGTGTGTGTGTGCGTGCATACATGTGAGTCTATTCGCTGTCCAAAATGAGGAGGCGAAGGCAGCCTGATGCTTCTGACTGTGAGTGTAATTGAATTGGCTTTAATGCAGTGGCCTGGTGTGAGGAAATGATACAGCAGGCGATGAAGAGAGGATACAGCTCACTCTTAATGGGATAAACACACCTGAATGACTGCACACCTGACTGCCTAACTCACTGCTGCCACACTCACTTTCTTCTTCCTCTTTTACATTACTGTCTTTTGCAAGGGGAAAAAAGTGTCACATGATCATTTTCTTCTTCACGTGTTTCCTAATGCTTCCTACATTCCTACTTGTATGGAGTTCTCACTCCATCTTCCTTTCACAAGGACAGTCATCATCTGGGTTTATAGTACAGAAGAGTGAACGTTGATTACAGTACGTAATGCACACATACAAACAAAAACCTGCTATTGCCTGCATTTTGGGAAGTATAACCTTCACTGTTATTATTATTATTATTAATATGATTAATATGATTATTAATGTTGTTTCTATATTCTCATCTACTACTCTAATATGCCAAGGAAGCAAATTACATTTGAACACTTTTACTATATCCCCTGCCCCCCTTTTCTCTCTCTCCCCACCTCTCTCTCTTCCTCTCTCTCTCTCTCCCCACCTCTCTCTCTCTTCCTCTCTCTCTCTCTCCCCACCTCTCTCTCTCTGTCTAGTTTTTGCATAGATTTCCCCTCGGGGTGCATGAGAGACTAGTCGATTGATTCTCGTTCCCTCGTTGGCACTCACCTACCTGCCTCCACATTACCAAGGCGTCCCCCCACTCGATCACCTCTGCCATGTGGTGTCGTGTTTCCATTACCGTCAGAAATGCGCAAAATCTAAATATCGCAATAGAAATTGGGTAATGGAAACACGTAAATTTCGAAAAAGCTCCCAAATATCGCAAAACGTTTTTGCGCTCTCATGAGGTGGTTTTTCAGACGTGTCGATATAGCAGTATATCGCAAAAGTGTAATGGAAACAGATTTTCCGCATTTGCACGTCATGTGACCCATCTTCTCCTTTGGAAAATGAAAGGAAATGAGGGAGAAAGGGTTTGATAAACCGTGGCAAAACCTTCGCAGCAAGTGGAAAACTTTGAAGCAACGCTACCTAGCAGAAAGACGTGTTGTGCAAAAGCGGAGCCGGAAAATAGATCATGTTTAATGGGAGAAATCGATCCATGCCTGTGTGCGCGCATTTGGCACAGCGGCGAGATGATCGGCGGGATGAAAAGCACACCGGTGCGGTGCTGTTGACTGAAGTGATTAATACATTACACACGTTTCAGGTGCAATGTTATAATTATAATACACGATATATTCTGACTATTGCACCATATCAGCCTTCCCCCCCCTCCTCCATCTCTAAAATGGGACAAGTTGTAGGCTACCTTTTTTCCTCTGCCTGTCGCGCTCACTGCATTCACCGCAGCCCGCAACATGTTCTTTTGAATTGATAATCAGGCTCGTTTATATGCGTTGTAACTTCATGTTGTGATTTGCATTGACCATTGGTTGGATTTGAGCATGCAGGGGACGGGATATGGGGCAGATCCACGTGCGTAATCACTGTGGCAGCTGCTGGTAACGGGAATTGCGAAACTCAACTTCAATGGAAACGCCTACAAGTCGCAATTGTACATTGTCGAAGTTGTAGAAATATCGCAATTATTTTGCGAAAAACTGTAATGGAAACACAGCTAGTAAAGCAGTCTGCTCTGTACTCCTCCTCCTCCTTCTCTGCAGGCTGATGTTTGTTTCCACTGCTCTCCTCACTTTATCTTCACCCTGATGCATTTCCTCCATGGCGTTCCCTCTCTCTCACGTCACACATAGGGCCAAACTACACCGGTATCGCCATCAGTCTTCAGCCATGAAGTGAATGCTCCTTTTAAAGCCAATTGACCCTGGCTGCGCTGTGTCCAATGGCAGCAAGCAAGATTCGTCTAGATCCAATTCCCGATGGCAGGCATTACCACGCATTCCGTTTTGTGAATGGGAAATAGAATAGCATCAAGCCTACATGAATCTTAATATTGCTTTACATTCAGATATACTGTTTCTGGTGATTTGGCAGTTTGGTGTGTGTGGTATTTTCAGTTTTATGGTACGTAACTAGCTAAATGCTAACCTCTTGTCCACAATGTGATGATCGTTATAGAATGCATAAAATAATATTGCTTAGTGCAATGGATAATCAGTCACTCTGCGATGACCAAACTCAGCAATGTATTCGGATTGCTTTTAGTTATTGTTAGATTATGTTGCTATATCTGAGCTATAAAACCTTTTTTTCAATCACATTTCCCGCAATGTAACAACACTGTACAGTCTGCCTGTACAGCTTCTCTCACTTGCAGTGTCTCCCTTTAGACAGTCAAGCCACTCAGCCAATCACATAAGGGAATGAAAGGGAGGCAAGCGCAAAGCGAACAAGAACCAATAGAAATGTTTTTGTTGTTGTTTGTGGAGCGGATGAAACTAGCACACATGAATGCATGTGATATTTTTTGTATTTAGAATATCTAACGCCGTTACTGTACAATTCTGTTACTACCAATGCTGCACACACATACATTATTTCATACACACACACATATGCCTGTGCTTGCCAGTCAGTGACGTCAGCAAGAGGTGCACCTCCACAGAGCGTCCAGGGCTTAATCAATGGGTCTGATCGATAGCTCATTTAACAGGTGAGGCAGCAGCAGAGAGGCCAGTCTACCTCAGGGCAGGTTGCTGTATAAAACGCACACACACACACACACACACACACACACACACACACACACACACAGAACGCAAGGGCTAAAAAATGCAATCTATGCTATGGGAATGATCCTATACCCATAGGCATCTCGGGGTGTGCCGTTAAGCTGAATGTCCCATCTGGGTTTCATGAGATTTCCTCCGCTCCCTGGCTCCTCCCACTGGCCCACCACGGGGAATATGGGCTTTCTCCTCTGGCACCAGCGGGAATGTCAGGAGAGGCTTCATGTCATTAAGTTGGTCTGAGCCTCCTGAGTTCCCCAGGAATATATGAAATAGTTGCAATTTCTCTTCATGCAGACTTGGGGCTGTAGGTGCAGTGGATGGAGAGAGAGTGTGTGTGTGTGTGTGTGTGTGTGTGTGTGTGTGCGCATGTGCATGTGTGTGTACCGTGTGCGTGCGTGCGCGTGTTTTGCATCTCAGGGCATCAGGTATGTGTGGGGGGAGAGTTTAGAGTTTGTTCCAGTCTTGGTAGATTTAGACATGCTCTCGTCACCTTTCTTGTCACACACACACACACACACACACACACTCCTCAAAAGTCCACGACTTCACGCTAACCTCTCGCCGCCTCATCCACCGTCTCCGCACTCCTTCTCTTCGCCCCAGTGGGAGGGGCTTGAGGTCTTATCTTGGCAAAACACTCCGTCCAACTCCCCGCTTACTAACAGGCTTTATTGGCTAATCTTTAGCTCAGACAAGCACTGGGCCACTAGAGGAAGAGAGAAGGAGAGCAGAGAGAGAGAGAGAGATGGAGAGGGGAAGCAGAAAAAGACACTCTACTGGAAATATGCATACGTGTCCTGCTGTATTCCTGACCCACTGATATGCATATGATTTCTCTCTCTCTCTCTCCCTCCTCCTTCTCTCTGATTTCTCTCTATGTCCGTCTCTCTCTCTCTCTCTCTGTCTCTCTCTCCCTCTCAGTTCCTTGTGGTGGGAACATCACGTCAGACAATGGGACTATCTTCTCCCCTGGGTATCCCGAGCAGTACCCCAGCTCAGCCGACTGCTCCTGGCTGATCACTGTGGCTCCTGGCCTGGGGGTAAAAATCAACTTCACCCTGCTCCAGGTCCATGGGCCACACGACTTCATCACCCTCTGGCAAGAGCTGGCTGTTTGGTGGACCTCAGATCATTTAAAAAAGAAAACCACATCTCTCTCTCTCACGGTAGTCACCTTTCTTGTCACACACGCACGCACGCACGCACACACACACACACGCACACGCACACACACACACATTCCATAAACTGGTCTAAATCTCAAATTTGACCACTCTGCCTCTGGGAGGAAAACTTGATCTACATACTTGAACTGTGGAATAGGCAGCCCTGATGCACTGCTCGGACTCTCCATACTACAATAGCTGACACGTCTAAATATCACATACAAACCATTTATTTATTTAGTTAGTTAGTTAGTTTAGTTATTTAGTTATTTACTTTTCATTTTCCTTTATTATTACCTATTTATTATTCATTCTTCAATGTATGTTTTATTGTTGTTAGCATTGTTTGTTTGTTTATTTATTTATTCTCCCATAGACACAATCATGCACATAAACATGCGCACTATAACAGGCCTTTATTTAATCCATTTCTGTCTGCCCTTGTGTAGAAGGGGGGAAATAAGAGAGAAAATGTTCCATTTCATTTGTGGGCAAACTGAACTGATATCTCAATCTGTTTGCCAGCAATAGCCAAGCCAAAATGTCAAGGCCAGCTTAGCGAGATGCTGAACTGGCTCCTCTCAATGCTGTTTTTCAGTGCCATAGAAATGTTTGCTACTCCTCTGGATTTCCATTCTTCTCTTTATCATCACCTCCACATTGTGTCCTTTCCAATCGCTTCCCACTCCTTCTCTTCAAGCCTCCATCTTTCTTTTTGACCCGTCTCTGGGGCCAGTTCTCTATCACTTGAAAGCGCGAGAGTCAAGGTCCATTTAGCTAATCCGCTATGTGCCTCTCATCATAGTTTCCCTGCTCCCTCCTTTCTCTCCATTCCCAGGATTCTGTATGTGGCTTTGCATCTCGTGTTCCTTTCAATAGATGCTGCACATGTGGGTACACGCTGCTTTTAGCTTTTGACTGCACGAATGCCACAGAGTGACATACGTGCATTCAATCACATATGCCATGTGCTCACCACCATCCCCTTTGTCCAATTTATGTCTGCTTTCTCATATTATTTTTCTACGCCTCACATTCACTACCCTCCATAATTGGATGCATAATGATCAGACAGAATCAGAAAATGTGCATACATGTGTAACTTCAAGGAAATGAGTTAAGCGATATTGCCTTAAGTTTGCATGAGAATTTGCAACTAGGACACATCAGTGCAGAGAACGCTAACATGTAATGACATTGCATACATACAGTAACAGTAACATGTACAGTCATGAAGAAATGCTTAAGGTCATAATAAGCAGCAAAATTAGGCACCTGTACTTTACCATAACGTTGTATTTTAGTCATGGTCTAAGGGCCAATCAGTGCTTAGGAGTACAGTGGGATAGGTTTCCTTCTCCTGCTGTGTGTGTGGGTCAGTGGACCTGTGTGTGTGTGTGTGTGTTTGTGCTGTGTGTTGATGTGTTTCTGTTGCTATCAGGGGGTTTGCTTGGTAGGTGTATTTCTTCGTGCCTGACCGACTGTCGAGAGCCAAAGCTTCCTTTCATCACCTCCGTAATGCACGGCCATATGCATGATGGCTGCCAGTCCCAGTTGATCCCCTCTCCCCGAGACACCCTCCAAAGGTCCCCGCTCTCAGTGAGCTGACTGTCAGCCAACCTGGCAACCTGCCACGGTCCACACCACAGGTCCACATGGTGTGGGGCAACCTGGCAACCTGACACGGTCCACACCACAGGTCCACATGGTGTGGGGCAACCTGGCAACCTGACACGGTCCACACCACAGGTCCACATGATGTGGGGCAACCTGGCAACCTGACACGGTCCACACCACAGGTCCACATGGTGTGGGGCGCCATCTATCTTTTGCAGATGGTATAATAAAATGCACAACCACATGCTGATGGAGCTGCTTGTAAGATAGTGTTGCAATGATTCTCATCCCAGAGTTTACGTCACCAAGTCGTCCAACATGTCCACTTTCTGTCCTATTGTGGCTCTTTTGTACACGTCTGTCCCTCTTTCCCTCCAAACAGCCCCAACTGTGTTGATCCTTCCCAATAAGCTCATCCAGAGCCAACATGGAGGGTATTGTGTTCCCCAGTTTCCAGTTACCACCGCTGTGTGTCTATCCATTGAACTACTGAGCCAAGGAAATGGGCCCCGTAATGGCGGCTTGGCCAGAGTGTGCTGTGAGGCGGCGGTCCCTAGCCAGCCGTTTCCAGAGCTGCTTGTAATCTCCCAGGCCCAGTCTGACAGCCAAAGACACATGGTTTTTAAGCTGAATGGTGGTGGCAGGAATCTGGCTGGCGTGCCCGCGCCGGGGGAGTGCCAAGGCTGGGCCACAGCTTCCAGATACACTCCCGTTGGCCGCCACTTAGCGGAAAGAGCACCATCCAGCATCGTCTTTCCACGTGTATCTGTCATCTCTACCTGATTTCCACATAATCACCCAGAGCAGCCCGGGGTAATTGTTTTGGGTATGATGAAGTGAGAGCAGCTTGGTGCTATTCTGCTGTTGCAAGATGCTTGAATATAATCTGGCATGTGGCATGGTTTGGGCTTCTGACAGATACACGTCGCAGAGCCTCTAGGTGCTTCCATGGTGGATTTAGGGTGAGTACTACTGTAGGCTAGTGGCTGCGGACAGAAAATCCCCAGGGTGAATTATCGTCACTGTCCAATCAAAGTTGCATCTAGTTGATGCGTTACCCTTTTTCTCCGTTTAGGGACGGCCCACAGGAGACGGCCAGGAAACTGGGCGTCTTCGCCGACGGAGAGCCCAATGACCCGCCCAGCAGTACATCCAATCAGGTGCTGATACGTTTCCGTAGTAACACAGAAAAGGGCGGACTGTTTCATATCAACTACCAAGGTATGTAAAGTAGATTACTTGATCTTACTTCCAAATGTCATGCTCTACATATAATTTGACTCTGTTCACATTTTGGATTCTTTTCAATAAAGCCTACAGATTGCAGTTTTGCCTGCCTCCTCCAATCATTCCTAACGCAGAGATCCTGATGGCCAGCAAGGAATTTAAAATTGGTAAGTAGAAATGCAATAATTTACAAATAGGCTACACACACAAAAACAAAGATAATGGTGACTGTTTTGTGTTAGATGGTGGTCCAAGTCTGTCTGGAGGACGCATAATATTTTAAGCAGTGCATCCTACTGCCAGTTCAGTTTCAGACTCAGGCAGCTCTCGTTAATAACACGTCTCAGAATAGTCCAGGAAGCTCTACGCATAGTACACACACACACACACACGCACACACACACACACACACACACAAACAAACACATGCACACACACACAACCACACACACACACACACACACACACACACACACACACACACACACACACACACACACACATAAACACATAAACACATCCGCGCACACACACACACACACACACACACACACACAAACACAAACACACATAAATAACCACACACACACACACACACACACACGCACACACACACACACACACACACACACACACACACACACACACACACACACACACCCTTCCCTCTCAGGGGACACATTGCCCCTGTTACACTGACTACACATCCCAAAAGACAACGGTATAGAATGCTGACTCACAGCCAAACTACATTACCCAGGGAGCTCCAGGGCAACAATATAAATGAATGATGATGACAAAGTTATCAGAGAGCCAGAGGGATTGTGAGCAGGTGCTCTCATTCTCCCTGCAAGACAGTGGAGATTAATTCTACCTATCTGTTTATTTGCATACCTCCTTGGCTTGTGATTATTCAGCAACACCAAGGCAGAGACACTGACGTATAGCGTTTCATCTCCAGGGGGCCCCAATGTGGATTCAGTATGGCTCTGTTCCCCCGCTGTTAACTCTAACTTTGTCTCTCACCGACACACACGTGGGTTTCCCCTGTGTCAGGCCAGTGTGGCCCTGTGTCAGTTCCAGTGTACAGGCCAAGGCCTGCTGAGGGGTGTGTATCAACACGTTATGGCTTGTGTTACAGGGTGGGCTTTAATGTGTTTCTCTTATCTTATCAAACCACTTTGGCTTCGCTTTAGTCTCGGCCAGTGGTTCTCAAAGTTCTTTGGCTTCAGTACTAGGGGGTCGCATGAAGTAGTCGACATGTCGACGCGTTGACGTAACTATCACCGGATGACATCGTTTGAGACTTGAGCTGCTATTCCCATCTCGTGTCTGATTCACTAATTTCTACATATTTGCTTTTTCTAAATGTATTTGGTAATCAAAGTAGTAAGCTAGGTTATTTGGCTTAGAACTATATGTGGCTTTGCACCTTCGTTGTTGTTTTTCTCGGTGTCGGAGTGTGTTTATTGTTGCGAGTGGCTTACTAACGTTACAGGGATCAGCTGGGGTGTGTTCAATTCTATGAAAGCGGTGGGCACTGTTTTGTTGCAGTATTTCAGTCAAAATGGTGGCTATGACTGACAGTTAAACTGCAGGTGTTACCTGTTTCAAAGTACCATATTGCCGCCACCTGTCACGCCAGTAAGTGTTATTCTTCGGCTGCTAGTTCAGTGAGTTTTGGGCGTAGCGTGATCAGACTGATACCATTGGAATTTGTGGATTCTCATCTTTCATTTGACCTCTGTTGGACTCTTACTGGTGCAATCAAATGGAAAGAATATCACCATAATAGCTTTTGCACACCAAGTCCGTGTTTTCGTCCGAAATTGACGCACGGCGGAAAAAAGAATACAACCTCATTTGTGTCAATTATCATTAGCTGTGTTTCCATTACAGTTTTTCGCAAAATAATTGCGATATTTCTACAACTTCGACAATGTACAATTGCGACTTGTAGGCGTTTCCATTGAAGTTGAGTTTCGCAATTCCCGTTACCAGCAGCTGCCACAGTGATTACGCACGCGGATCTGCCCCATATCCCGTCCCCTGCATGCTCAAATCCAACCAATGGTCAATGCAAATCACCACATGAAGTTACAACGCATATAAACGAGCCTGATTATCAATTCAAAAGAACATGTTGCGGGCTGCGGTGAATGCAGTGAGCGCGACAGGCAGAGGAAAAAAGATAGCCTACAACTTGTCCCATTTTAGAGATGGAGGAGGGGGGGAAGGCTGATATGGTGCAATAGGCAGAATATCGTGTATTATAATTATAACATTGCACCTGAAACGTGTGTAATGTATTAATCACTTCAGTCAACAGCACCGCACCGGTGTGCTTTTCATCCCGCCGATCATCTCGCCGCTGTGCCAAATGCGCGCACACAGGCATGGATCGATTTCTCCCATTAAACATGATCTATTTTCCGGCTCCGCTTTTGCACAACAGTCGTCTTTCTGCTAGGTAGCGTTGCTTCAAAGTTTTCCACTTGCTGCGAAGGTTTTGCCACGACTTATCAAACCCTTTCTCCCTAATTTCCTTTCATTTTCCAAAGGAGAAGATGGGTCACATGACGTGCTAATGCGAAAAAACTGTTTCCATTACACTTTTGCGATAAACTGCTATATCGACACGTCTGAAAAACCACCTCATGAGAGCGCAAAAACGTTTTTCGATATTTGGGAGGTTTTTCGAAATTTACGTGTTTCCATTACCCAATTTCTATTGCGATATTTAGATTTTGCGCATTTGTGAGGGTAATGGAAACACGACTAGTGACACACCGAGTCCGACAATTACGTCCGTCATTTAAGTTTTCGGACGAGGTTCGATTTTCGGCGTTTTTCGCATCAGTCAATAGATTTTTGCGAGCTGGGAGCCGTCTGTGTTTTCAGATGACGGATTGAAAAACGTGCATACGAAAACAATGGGACTGTTTAAGACAGTTAATCTGACCAATCACAGCTCATAATTGCCTTGACAGATCTGATTGTCACACGCTTGCATCAATCATCTGGGTCACTGCCATTGTTTTGTCTGTAACTCTGATTCTCTCTCTCTCTCTCTCTCTCCTCCATCTCTCTCTCTCTCTTCAGGTGACATTGTGCGCTACCGATGTATTCCCGGCTACCAGTTGAGTGGGAACAACATCCTCACCTGCCGGCTGGCCACCTACCTGGAGTTTGTGGGGCCTCCGCCCTCATGTGATGGTGAGTGGGCTCCAAACAGACTACAGGAAGTGCCTCTACAGCATACACAACCAATGCTATATCAGGACTGTGGTACTTGAATCCAATCTCAAGGCCACTTTCCTGACATCTTGGATTTTGTCTTGTGCCTAATTTGACTCTGACTTGTCGGACACTATTGGACATTGTGTCGACTTTTTCCGTCCTATGAAAAAAAAATCTAGCATTTTTTTTATTTTTTTTTACATTTGGAAAGACAGTTTATTGCTTATTTTACTCTTGAATAGCACTCGATCTGGCCTCTGTCTTGATTTGACTTCGACCTCCATTGGAACTAAATCCAACTCGACTGGATTGTGTCTTGGAATAGACTTGGACTACGGTGGTTTTGACGACAGCCCTGCCAACACGCCTGTGTATCTGTATCATCTCCATGGCTGAAAATCTAGCTCAGAAATAATATGTCACTTACTGTATTCTACTCTAGGCATACAGTTAAAACACGCATTCCAGGAATATTATTTACATTTATAACGATAATGGCGCGCGCCTCCGAGCCTGACAGCCTCCCTGGCTGTCAGGGGTCGTCTCTCGGAGATTCCAGGCGGGCGGGCAGCACCGGTGCATCGGATTGTCCACTCGCTCCGCACGAAGCCGGTGGCTGCCTGGTACTCCGCGGATCCCACTCACGTAGCACGACAACACGCTGAATCCCACCAGATTTGGGGGTGGAACATGGCAGGATTGGCCGATGCCAAAGCCAGTCGACAGAATTGTCAAATCAAATCATCGACACCGTATATGGTCCGTGATAGAGAATGAAATTTCACAGCCAAAAGGTAAACAGTGAACCACTTGAAGGAAACTAGTTGAAATGAAATGATGGAACCAGGAGTCAGAAGAAGTCGTCTGATATGATGTATTGAACATAGATCTTGGCCAAGAGATGCACTCTTGTATATTCACGGATGGATACACAGGCTTACATACATTGAACAGAAACTCAAAGATAATTATAGGACACACATCAGATTACATGTCTTGACGCACACTTGAAGGCTACTCTGTAGACTCAACCTATCTGTTATTCTGGCCCTGTAGAGAGCACCGTGGCACGGTGACAGGGCACAGTGTGCGATAGAGAGGAGCTGCAAATGTAAGGTACAAGTTATCTAAATACGTCTGTCTGTGTATGTACACAGGTTATCCAAATATGATGTCTATCTGTGTATGTACACAGGTCATCTAAATTTGAAGTATGTCTGTGTCATAACTATATGTAACTAAAATGGAAATGTATATGAATATATTAATAACTAGTGATTGTCCAAATAAAGGCTAATGTGATGTAACTTTTCTCTATCAGTCCACCTCTCAATTTGTTTTCAGTCTGAAACGGACTCAGATGCACGTGACGAACGGGTTCACCTCGACTTTAAGAATATAGATTAGTTTTGGTATACAGTAGGTGTTTGTATGGCATAAATCAAAATTGTGTACGTCTCAATTGTGTTGTAACAGTTGATTGTATGGATTTTTCTAGGTGTTCCAGAGCGCTCCCACTCAGTGCTGCTGCAGTACTCTGTGAATGGAGGGATCAGCTGGCTGCTGTTGGATGAGTTTTACTTCCCCACCTCCACCGACACTCTGTTCCTCCACCTGCCGCTGCCCGCCAGCGCCCAGACCAACGCCACCCGCTTCAGACTCTGGCAGCCATACAACGGAGGTGAGTGGACACATGCCGTGGAAGCACACGCACAACAACACAGAAGCTCAGATCATCTGTCCTTTTCCACTCCCTCTTGTCTGCCCCACCCTACCCCTGTCTCTCTCTCCCTCTCTCTCTCTCACGTAACACTCATCTGATCACATCACACATCTCCACTCCACGAGGTCACAGCGTATAGTCGCCATCCTCAGGCCATGTTCCCAGTGTAGATGTGTGAGTCTCTCTCTCTCTCTCTCTCTCTCTTTCCTTGTGCCCTCTAGGTAAGAAGGAGGAGGTTTGGGTAATAGATGATCTCATCATTGATGGCAGCTCCTTGCACAACCCACCAGTGGTAACAGATGGCTTTGAAGAAGGCCCCAACGAGTCCAACTGGCTCTTCTACCCGGGGGGCAACACTGGCCTCTACTGCCCCTACCAGAAGACTGGCCTGTGAGTAAAACAACAAAGGCTCGGTTCATTTTGAATGTCTTCTTCTGTCTTCATTGATGCATGATGGTGCTGAAAAATGCAACTAGATGAGCTTTCCCTTGACATTCCCTTTTGGGTGTGTGTGTGTGTGTGTGTGTGTGTGTGTGCGTGCGTTTGTGTCTATGTGTGCGTGCGTTTGTGTGTATGTGTACATGCGTGCGTTTGTGTCTATGTGTGCGTGTGTATGTGTGCGTGTGTATGTGTGCGTGCGTTTGTGTGTATGTGTACGTGCGTGCGTGTATGTGTACGTGCGTGCGTTTGTGTGTATGTGTGCGTGCGTTTGTGTGTATGTGTGCGTGCATGCGTGTATGTGTACGTGCGTGCGTGTATGTGTACGTGCGTGCGTTTGTGTGTATGTGTACATGCGTTTGTGTGTATGTGTGCGTGCGTTTGTGTGTATGTGTACGTGCGTGTGTTTGTGTGTATGTGTACATGCGTTTGTGTGTATGTGTGCGTGCGTTTGTGTGTATGTGTGCAGGGAGGAGGATGAGTCAGCCATGGTGTTTGTCTCCAGCGAGCTTGGAGAACACTCCATTACCACCAGGGACATTGACGTCAATGAGAACACCATCATCCAATTTGAGGTAGACAAACACAGCCTCCAGTGACTTTTCTTTTTATAGAAGTCACAAGGAACATGCATGATTTCCTACTTATGTAAAAGATCAATTATTATGATAAAAAGAAAAGAATATGATGATGTTAAAAACACATGTTGTGTTACAGTCAAATGTATAGAGCACTGCAGGAATGAGTCTGCAAGTAGCATGTTGGATCTTCAGGTGTGGTTTTAGAACGGGGATTTCACTTCAGTGCATAAAATAAGGTCTGTGGTTAACAAAGGTTTATGGGATTGGTAATTTGTGTTCAGCATGATAATCTTCACAAACATGAATCACTTTTATGAAACGATTTTCAGAAAACTTCAAAAGTCATACAAGTGATCCACGTTGTGAAAATGATCCTGCTGAACACAAATTACCACTCCCATACATCTTTGTTAACCACAGACCTTATTTTATGCATTTAAGTGAAATCCCCATTCTAAAACCCCATTCACTTTTCCCCTGAGGATCCAACATGTCCTGGACGTCTGCCTTCCCACTACAAAAATACATCATCCCTGTGGTACTCTATTGTCTTACATCCTTTCTATTCTATCTGTCTCTCTATTCATCTTCTTTCTTTCTTTCTTCCTTTGTTTCTCTCTCTCTCCATCCAGGTCAGTGAGGTTCCGTTGGTACCAGAGTTTCTACGCTACCGGTTCTGCTCCTCCCACCTGGGCCCTGGACAACATCTACATCGGCCCTCAGTGTCAAGACATGTGTAACGGCCACGGGGCCTGTGTGGGCGGCACCCACTGTGTGTGTGACCCCGGCTACTCTGGACCCGACTGCTCCGTACCCGACATCCCCAACCCTGACTTCCTCAAGGAGCACTTTGTAAGACTATTTTGATGTGCTCAATAAATAAAGATGATTATTTACTTGAGTAGAGGGACTCTCTTGCGCTTCAACCCCTCCACATAGGGAGGTCGGTGCTCTCAGAAGAGGACAAAACACTGGAAAAGGTTCAATGGGCCACTTCAGTAAAGACTGAACCCAAAGAGAGGACTGGAGCACACGAAATCACTAGAAATTATTTAATAGGTACAAAGCACTGACGTTTTGACGCACACAGCGTCTTCTTCAGAGTCAAACAGTACAGGCAGAAACATTCAGCAGTTAAAAAGCCTCCAGTATGAGATGTTAATTTCTCATTGGATAGAGGAGAGTGGGAGGTGATCATTCAATCAGCCTACCACTCAGCAGAAACACTCTCCTCAGAGCGGACAGTCATCACCCAAAACAATTGATCAGTAACATTCCCACAGGACAGTTTCTGCGACTGAGAAGGAATTGCAGTACCAAGGAGCAATTCGAACTGAAGGCAGGCGACATGACCACACGCTTCCGTGACAGAGGCTATACGGAGAGAGACATCACCACAGCGTATCAGAGAGCTGTGCGCACCGACAGAGCCAGCCTCCTCATTAAATCGAAGCGCTGCTCCGCCCCACGCCTCTGCCTCTCCACTGAGTTCTCTTCTATTGGAGGGGAAATCAAAAACATTGTTAATAAACACTGGCATGTCCTTCAAAGCGACCCTGCTTTAAGACAAATATGTGTGGAACTCCCCCCTCATCTCTTTTAGAAAATCTCGTTCACTGAAAGACAGACTGGTCCACAGTGCCATGAGTCCCCCCCAGAAAACCACCTGGCTAGGTTAGTCACCAAAGCTCAGGGAGAGTGAACAAAGGACACCATGACCTAATAGTCCTGCTATGCATTTGAAGTGGAGGCTGTTTGTTTGGCTGGATGTGCAGGGCGATGTCTCGCAGGCAGCTGATGGGTACTTTTAAGCTGTCAGAAGCAGCCCCTTTGCCATCCGTCTTCCCGAGAAGATTGCAACAAGCTTCAACAGGGGCAAAACGGCAGTAGAGATAGAAAGTTAACCTGTTAACCCCTAAGCCTATTTTTCAGCTCACCTGCCGAAAATGACATGCCTGAACTGAATTGAGTATATCTCCACAACTACAGGGTATTTTCTGAAAATTATTTTTTTCAAAAGCTAGCCAACACCTGTGAGATTGCTGTAGAAGTGTCAGAATCAATTACAAATGTACTGTATCAGAGTAAAATCAGTTAGAACATGGCAAAAAATTAAAAATTCAAGCTCCGGGACGTGATCTATAGCGATGGCTGTGAAGGAAACAGAGTAGTCAGCATGGCTAGCTTTGAAATGTTTAACCAAAGCATAGTCCATGTTGTGTCCATGTCGCTATAGATCACGTCCCGTCCACATCTAGAAGAGGAAATCGAGAGAAAGCCCTTAATCAGCTAGAAAGCCGCTGGATCCATAGACTACAGGCTTTACGTTCCCCAGGGCTGAACGATGCTATAGATATGGTTTCTTTCCTATAGACATCCTCCCCTCAGGAATTTGGTAGCCCTCTCCTCTGCTTTATTTCCCCCTAGCCCCCCCCCCCTTTTGTTTACAAGGGTTATGCATCATGATTATTATATATGTATTTTCTTATTCTATTGGTCTCACAACGTATTATGATTATAGATGTTTGTTGTTTTGTGGTGTATGTACTTTTCTAGCCTAGGAGTCTCTTTGTATATAGAACAAAGGTCAGTAAGTGTATTTATGTGACATGTTGACCTCTTGTGGTTAATATTATGTACTTTTTTCCAGCTAACAGCTGTTAAGTATTGCCATTAAGGCTTGCTGAACTTATTAAGGCTTCCTTTACTGACTTGTTTCCTGTTTGCAACTAGCCCTGAAGAAGGCCTTTTGGCCGAAACATGTTGGCTGTTTTATTCTGTTCTATGAAGAACTAGCCTTATATTAAAACTTTTTAATGAAGAAGAGTGCCTTGGAACCTTTTTGATGAACTCTATGCCTTCCCCAATGTAGTGGGGCTATCTATTAAACAATATGCAAGCTCAATCAGGGTAATGGTTAGCAGTATGCAAGCTCAATCAGGGTAATGGTTAGCAGTGCCCTAGTTATTATCTCAGAAGGAGGAAAGCAGAGTAGGCAAATTATATTGGGTTTAGGCCAGGCCCGACCATAACAGCGACAACCTTTTATACTCTGTGTGATAAATAAAAACCAACAAAGATATTTTCTCGTCTTTGGACATTTCTTTTATTCAGTTCAGTGGAGAGTTCTATTTTTCCGTGACACCCAACATCCAAAGAGCACCTTCTGTAAGCATTTTTTCACTTTAAGGAACGCCGAAGCCCTCCTTTCCTTCCATAGCTCTCTGGTTGTATTGGTTTGCCTTGCCATGAACACATTTATTTTTATTTTTTATTTTTTGTATTCAAATCTATTCGAACAAATATGTTTGGTTTAGAGGGAATATTCAAATATGATTTTGGGCCAATTTTGACAGCCCTACTTCTTTCTAGAGCACTGATTTTCAACAAACATGTTGTCTTCTGCTCTCTCAATGTTCTCTGGAGGTTGTGAGAAGACATGTTGGGAAGTGTAGGAAATCACTAACTGAAGTAGAAGTAGATGGGGCAGCTTGACGGAAAGTAGGTAGATAAAACATTTCATCAGAAATAACGAGTGGAATTCACTCAACATCACATTGAGCATTTGAGGGTGGCCACTCGTCCTTTTCCCTCCATCCATCCCTCTCTCATCCTAGACTGTATCGAGTGCATGGCGTGCTCGGACAACACGGTGAGGGCCGGCCTGACACCCAAGTACCTGGATGTGAACACGCTGTGTGAGATGCTGAACTACAGCCCCGCCCCCGCTGCCTCCAAGATCTTCCCGTCCGTCCAGGACGCCTCGGACCCCTGTGTCTCCCTATACGACCCCCCCGTGCCAGACTTCACTGTCATGAGGATACAGGTAATACATGTCAGCTCACTCAATTACAACAGCAGTTTGACACTGTACGAGTGTCATTCCAAAACAAGACTAGGTAAAACCTAGTTAGTATATAGCTGGCTTGCAGTGTTGTCAACTCTTTTGCCAACTGCTGACTCCGCCTGCCAGGGCCAGATTCGGCATACGCCGGTAACAATTAGCCTGCCTCAAGTGGCCATTCGAGGAACTGCAGTTGTTTGTACTGAACTTCCACATTGGCCTCATTTTTCAGAACTGAAGATTGAGACTTTGTCTCATCCTTATTCTGACTCAAATAAACATTTACTCTTACAAAATAAGGGAAATACCAGCACCACCAAGTTTTGAGATTTGAGCTCATGAAACAACTTTAACTCATTCATGGCCAGTTTAGGACTGCCAATATTTAGCACAGGCCAAAGATTTTCATAATTGTTGGTCATCTTTCAAGACCCACAGTAAATTATCTATTAGCACCAGAGTGATTTGCAATACCTCAAAATGAAGATGTACGTCTCTGGGTTCACCAGGAAAAAAAAAGTGAGCTTTTAGCATGTTCTGTACTCTACTTATATCCATTTATATACACCCTGTTTTCACCCAATAGGTCTCTCTGAGATGACAAACAGGAGAAAATGCAATTTCTGTAAAATACACATTCTCAAGCAGAACTCGCTCTCAATTCTTTTATTTTGAACTGTATTGACATCAGACATGTAAATACTATTCGTTATGACACAAATGAAAAAAAAAAAAAATATATATATATATATATACACATGAAGTGCTTTTTTTTTTACATTCAACAATACAGCAGTGTGAGTGAGTGTGCAGACAGACAGACACACAGACAGACAGACAGACAGACACACACACACACACACACACACACGATCCCCCTTCGTTGCGTGATTTCTAACCCCACATAGGATAAGCAATAACCACGCCCTGTGGCGCCGGGATTGGCCAGGAGCAACACTGGAGGGCACGCAGCCCAGCGATTTCATGAACCAACTGAATAGCTCTTGAGAACAGACAGCGGGCTGCTGTGACTGCCGCTTCTGCCTTGTGTGTTTATTTTGTTTTGTTCTGGTCCACCCGTCGTCGTCCATGTCTCCCTGTCCTAGTATCCTCCCTGCCTGATCGTTCCCGTTTTCCCCTTGGCTATTCAACACGTCCTCACCGCCCCTCTGATCGATCATTTCCTCATTCCTCCGATGATCAAACGCATCTCTGGATTACCGTTTTCTCCGGCTGGCACACAGGAAAGCGACCAGCTCCTGCAGCGCGCGAGGGGCGTTTCAATGGCGTTTCTCCTGTCTGCACAAGGCAAGCTCCTTATCCGTTTTCTGCTTTTCCTCCTGCTCAATTTCAAAACAACAGCTGCGGTATGTGTTTGTTCACGTGTTGTCTTAGATGCTAGGGACCTGATACTATGTCACAGGCTGAGGAAGTGTTTGAACTACGCCCTGCAGTAATAAAAACAAAAACACGTCAAACACGTCATTGGCCCTCTGGGCTATTCCTGATAACACGTCAAAGACGTCATTGGCCCTGAATGAGTTAAGGTTAGAGATGAGAACATCATTGAATATGTTTACATTCACGCTGATGATTCGATCTTAACCCGATTAAGTCAATACTCTGATTAAGACACTGCCATGTAAACAGCATTTTCTATTATTACCTTACCTGGAATGAGGTCACAGTCGGAGTTAAGTAAAATAGTCGATTTAAGACGTGAAATATTCCGATCTTAGGCATAATGTGATCTCGTCATCTCGTGGTGAGTACCCGAGTCACAAAAAGTACAAAAAGGCACGCACATCCAGTGAGGGGTTAAAACCAGGTGCAGGACCGAAGTGCAGATAAGTAATAAAAATAGAGTCCGCACACTGGCAGCTGCTCCCAAATATTTATTCGACCACAAAAAAGTGACGTTTCGGGCAAGGCCCTTCCTCAGACATCAATATAGAGTACCCGAGTCACAACATGTACATAGAGCTTTTTGGCGCTGTTAGAAATGTGTGTTTTTGGTGACTTTGAACGGTTGTACCATTTCCTCAAATTCATTGGCGATACTAACTAACTGGATGACTGTAGCTCACTGTATACTGCACGGAGAGTGACGGTAAAGGCATTGTGTATCTTAGTTATGTATGGGCGATATGGCAAATGGGCGAAACTCCCCAAAAAGTTGGCGTATCCCTTTAATGCCCAAAACGTTGCACATTGCAACTGTTAAAAAAGCGAATGTGTCTCTCCTGCCTCCATCCCAGGTGCCGCCCTCAGTCAAGCAGTACACCTTGTCTCCGGTCGACTGCGCCGGCATATCCTCCTGGTCATCGACGGCCATCGAAGGCCGCCGCCCTCTCTGACATCACCCTGAGGCGGGGCAGCGTCCTCTTCGTCTCGGCCAATGAGAGCGTCTCCCTGCACATCACCTCCCCATCGGGAATTACCATGTTCCAAGCCTGCTGCCTGCTGTAGGTGTGAGTGTGTGGCTGTGTGTGAAGGCTCATGCTACTCTACCTTCAATTCAAGATTTGATTTGATTTTCTACACCGGCTTGAATGAATGAGGTGTACGCTGCATTATGGGGTTGAGGCTGATTGTTGTGCACTTTTTGGTAGGTAGTTTGCAAAAGGAGCTTTCAGACACAGCGTACGAACGCCTGTGTGTGCCCGCTACCCCGCCTCTTCAACCCAACCAAACCCACCCTGTGGACCACTGTGCCACCCTACATGCCAGTCGCAGCAGACTGTCGCTGGATTTGTAACTGTTTTTAACCCGTAGTGTGTAGGTGCAACTTATACCTCCACATTCTTCTTTTCCAGTCTATGATGAAGTAACACACACTCACACAAAATCTATATAAGCTTTTATTTAACTAAGGAAGCAGAAAGGGGGAGTGTTTACACTGGTGCCGTACACCGCGACTCACTGCGCTGTACACCTACTGCTGTTGAGAGCTGAGCAATGAGCACGTCTACGACTTTCCCAGCCTGACTCTGCCAGACGGGGGCAGTATGGACCCTTTTCACGGGGGCCATTTTGTGCCAAAAAGGCAGGGTAAACACCATGGATGTATAACACAGGTGCAACTGCAAGCAACACACTAATGAGGATTTCCTAATTCCAATCATGGAAGTAGGAAACCCTCATTAGTGTTTTGGTTGCACCTGTGTTTACCCTGCCTTGGCCCCTGTGAAAAGGGTCTATTGTGCTCACAGTGGTGTTGCGAACTCAATACCGCCCCATCTGGCAGCGTCAGGTTATGACCCCCCCCCTCATGAGCCAATATAGTTGTCTTCCTCCAGGACCACTGCTGGAACCACCTGTTGAATCATTGATATTATTGTATTTTAGCGGTTGAGAATAGTGTAATACTGATATGCCTGTGCATGTTTGAGTTATAGCAGTGCTACCGGAAAGGGCCTTCTTGACTGTGATAATGAGCCATAAACAGAGTACCAGTCTCAATCAAGTCTACCCTCCAGGGTAGGATTGGTTTTATACAACAGTTATCAATGCATGTGTACGGTCTGGAACCTCATACTTTAAGGATGGAAAATATAAAGTAAGGGAGGGTTACTAACTAGCTCCTCCTCTGTAGGACTCATACTCCCATTATATACTCCTGTTCCTACTCTATAGGAGTTATCAATTGGAATGCACATTGACCAGTCTGACTGCTGGACTGTCTGAAGCTACCTTTTTGTTAAGATTGAAAAATGCACTACTGCTGCTTTCGGATACTCTACTCATAATACTGTATAATTTTACACACACACACACAGACACACAGAGGTGTTACAGTGTACAACAAAATGTTGCATTCAGTTTCCTGGTTTGTTGTAGCAACAAATCATACAGAGTTATTACTGAGTATATGCAGCCAAATGTTTGAGAGTTTGCATGGTGACTACTTTGACCAAGGGATTATTACAGTTTGGCTACAAGATGTTTGTACAATATTGTTACTAGATTATTTCAGCATGGTGCAAAACTACTGTAAAATGACAGGGTCGATCTCAACTCATTGAATTGTGACGTTTCTCAATCCCCCCCCCCCCTTCCCCCCAAAAATGGTTTATATAGCTTATCTTGAATCAAATCAAATATTGCGAAAGAATGCTCTATCAATCTGTCAACCTACCAACAAATAACTGTTTCACTTTCCATTTGGACCTGGATGAATGACGGGTGAATGAGCCAAGTTGATACAAGCTGTACTGCTAACATAACCAGAAGAGCAGGGTGTTGTGGAGTTTTCTGGTGTTGGTGATTTAGCTTGAATCTCTAAACTTGTCTCTATAAGCTCTAAATGTTACTAAAAAAATTGTTGGGCAATGGAAAAAACATTACAGATAGAAGGATTTGAAGAGTTATTAAGATGCTCTGCATACAGTGACCTCTGCTGTACTTATAGGATTATATTCTTTTGTCTTTTTCTTTATTTCCCTCCTAACTTCAGCTTTTGTTGAGTCACTCTTGCAGGAATACAGATGACACACATTCCAATGCTTAAACATTTTACAGATTGCAGACTGTACTTACAGTATTTAATTTGAGTGTATGTACTGTATATATATATATATATCATGTATATATGTCCAAGTGAGAAAATGTAATTGGTGTTTGCAATTATTGCCTGCTAGACATTTGTGCCTGACGTGCCTCCTACAGCGCCATAGGGTCAGCTGCAGGGTCATCAGCCGTTTTGTAGAGAAAATGGCCAGGTTATTTTGTTCTGTAACCTGTATACCGTATATATAATTTCTTATATTATTAGATTATATTCCCATTATTTCTGAATATATTTTGTTCTGTATATATTATTTCTTTTTGTAGAAAAATAATTGCCAGGTTATATTTTGTTCTGTATACATTGTGTATATATTATATTCATATTATTTCTGTATATATTTTGTTCTGTATACACTGTATGTATATATCTTTTTTAACATAAAATGTTTGGGTTACTTAAAATATTTGTCTCTAATTTGATCTTTGATAGACTTCAATGTCTCTTGAAATGTAAGGGCTGATTAGGAGAAGACCTGCGTCTTTACAAACAAAGGCCTTATTGTCTTCTGCTAGATATTTATTTCATGTTTGACATAAAGAAGTGGTTCCTTCAGGTCATCAAGGTGTAGCCGAGGCCAAAAGCCAAGTAGGATTCAAAATGCTGAAGTATCCCATTAACCCATTGATACCTGATGCAGCATTTGCGTGTATATCCCTTTAAGACTAACGCGGTTCGCGGTCTTAAAGGGATACACACACAAATGCTGCATCAGGTATCAATGGGTTAAGATGTGTTCATTGGCAACGGTACAAATATAAGCTATTTTCTCTCTCTCTCTCTCTCTCTACGTCCCCAGCAAAAAGGGAAATAATACATTTTCACTTTAATTCCATTCATAACACAATGACAGAATGTATGACTATTTTGGTCATGGGTTTCATACACTTTCTGTAATAAAACATCTTAAAGCAAACATTTTATGAGATGGTGGACCCTGGGACAAACCCCTGGCGTAGTTGTATCCTTCTGTTAAACAGTTTAATGCCAGAACTGTTCTGCTTCATGGTTCTGCCTTTTGCCAGTTAATGGCTACATGACTTTGGAATGATGGCACACATGGACAAGAGACGAGAGAGGCACTAAGCTAAGACTCTGTGCACTTTGTTGTACATACGGTAGTTTCATGGTAGTTTTACGGTAGTTTATATACATATATATATATACATATATATATATATATATATATATACATATATATATGCAAAATACGATAGGGTCATCGCAACTGGCCCACCTTTACAGGTACTCTGCCCTGCACCATCTGTGAGCCAGTGGCATCGCTCTTTCCTCTCCTTCCTCCTCCTTTCAGGCACCAGCGGGACTGTGCTAGGCAGGGGCATCCTCATCCCTGAGCCAAGTCTGGACTTGGCCGCCTACCTCCACTGGACAAGAGTTGAGTGGCTACAGCAGGTCATCAGATGGGCACCCTCCCTTCTAGATGTTTCGTCAATTTTTTATATATATATATACACACATACATATATACACACATATATATATATATATATATATGGTATATATAATACAGAAATGTCCATATTTCCATATACATACAAACTTTACAGAGCTTTTTTTATTATTATACTTTTTCTTTCTTTTTTTGGGGTAGATGCTCTCCTGTGAAATGAAAGATTGTGATAACGTCATATCCTTTAAAGGACACAAGATGGCGCTTGAATACCATAATGGGAAACAAACAGGAAACAAACGGTGGTAGTCCATTCTGAGATGAGAATTCATGGGTCTAATCCTCAGATCATAGGTTTATAGTCTTAACAGGGAAATGTGTGTGTCACACACATATATATCAGTGATGTCATAAATTGTGACATCATCAGTGATGTCAGAGGCATTGTGACATCATCAGTGATGCACACATACACACACACACGCACAAGAGACAGACAGGCACACACAAACACACACAAGAGACAGACACACACACTGATGACATTCAGTGACCATCTTTTTCTACATGTACTTAGGCTACATTTCTCCATGAAAACAGAAGGACTGTTCTTGTCTTCAAATTTCAAAACCAGTGTGTGAAAGAAGATTGCTTGACCATATCTCCTCGTGAGTCCTGAGCCGTATATGTCATTGTGGTCAGAGAGAGAGAGAGGCAGCTCTATGTGGAGGTGAAGGGGGCGTGTGGGTTGTAATGGATCAACATGTGGGAACAGCAGTTTGTCTCTGTCTGTCATGTACATGATGCAAATCACTTCAATCCTGCTCACACAGGTTCATAATGGCTGCTCTCTCTCTCTCTCTCTCTCTCTCTCTCTCTCTCTCTCTCTCTCTCTCTCTCTCACACGCACGCACGCACGCACGCACGCACGCACGCACACACACACGCACACGCACACGCACACGCACACGCACACACACACACACACACACACACACACACACACACACACACACACACACACACACACACACACACTGCTGGGGGCCTCAAGCTCCGCCCCTGTAAAATAAGCCGGGTCCATTGAAATGGCTCGAGAGACGAGACGGAAGCAACAGAGCAGCAGAGGACAGGAAAACCTGCACGAGCGGCTAGAGAAACAACAACTGCGCCAAATAATGTCTCGTTTCTGACACACGCGCTCTTCCAGAACAACACCTCGCTCGGAGGCGACGACACGCGCCGGGAAAAGAAGGCGAACTTTCTATTTGGCCGGAGCTCGCGGATGGAAAGCATTTGGGAATAACGCGACGTACATGTTCCTCTCTGTGGTACCTGAAGTCACACTACAGAAAGAGACTGGAGGTCGGGCTTTGTTCTCAGAGGTAAGTCACCTTCTCGTAGATAGGAGGGCTGTTGTGTTGTGTTGTGTTGTGTGACCTTTCCGTTCAGTGGAAGTGCTGACTTGTCTTTAAGTTAATAACGTGTTGTGCCGTGTTTCAATGAGCCCAGCTGCTTTATGCTCAAAGCCACTGTAGCCTCTCAAAGTGCCTTTTATGTACAACTCTTCGCATGTTACAGAGTAGTTCTTTGTTTGGAAATTTCTTCTTTCTGTAGGCTATCTTATTTTCGAGTGTGTGTATGCCCGTGGGCCATGGATTTAGAGAGAGAGAGAGAGAGAGAGAGAGAGAGAGAGAGAGAGAGAGAGAGAGAGAGAGAGAGAGAGAGAGAGAGAGAGTCTGTCTGAGCATTTCTCAATATTACACTGGGAGCAAGACTCAAATCTGCAGTAACAGTTTATTTCCTTTGCACATTTTATTGATTCATTTAGTTGTTCAGTGTTTTATTAGAAATCTTTCTGTGAAAAGGATCTATTTCAGATTTTCAACAAATCATTGAATAGGTCAAATGATTCCATTAGCCTGGGTTTCAGATTAGAGTTTATATTGTCAGTCACACTGACATGGGGAAAAATCTGTGGGAATTACTGGATACTTGCATTTTTTTTATATGAAAATGGTCAAATTTAAAGATATTGAATAACCAACATCTTCATTCAAAAAATCTCACTATAGGTGTCATTCTTCAAAAGCCTGTAGCGGTTGAACCCTAGCAGCAAGAATGATAGCCTTTATAGTCTATAGTGTAAATCCCCAACCCTGCAGTGGACAGGTTGAGCTGAGCTGATTGCTTGCTGGTTGTCCTATAATCTGATTTGATTAGGATGATATGCTGTGCGTGGAAGGTTATTCATTTGAGTCTCTGCTTGGATGAACCCATGACTGCAGATTAACCCAAGAGTACATTGTGCTAATTTGACTGTGTGG